>NC_048585.1:10088599-10091099 GCF_013265735.2 Oncorhynchus mykiss
CTCTCTCTACCTCTCTCCACCCCCCCTCTCTCTCTACCTCTACTCTCTACCTCTCTCCACCCCCCCTCTCTCTCTACCTCTACTCTCTACCTCTACTCTCTACCTCTCTCCACCCCCCCTCTACTCTCTACCTCTACTCTACCTCTCTCCACCCCCCTCTGCTCTCAACCTCTACTCTCTACCTCTCTCCACCCCCCCTCTACTCTCTACCTCTACTCTCTACCTCTCTCCACCCCCCCTCTACTCTCTACCTCTACTCTCTACCTCTCTCCATCCCCCCTCTACTCTCTACCTCTACTCTCTACCTCTCCATCCTCCCCTCTACTCTCTACCTCTACTCTCTACCTCTCTCCATCCCCCCCTCTACTCTCTACCTCTACTCTCTACCTCTCTCCATCCCCCCCTCTACTCTCTACCTCTACTCTCTACCTCTCTCCATCCCCCCTCTACTCTCTACCTCTACTCTCTACCTCTCTCCACCCCCCCTCTCTCTCTCTACCTCTCTCCACCCCCCTCTCTCTCTACCTCTCTCCACCCCCCCCCCTCTCTACCTCTCTCCACCCCCCCTCTCTCTCTCTCGCTCTACCTCTCTCCACCCCCCCTCTCGCTCCCTTCTCTCTCTCTCTACCTCGCTCCACCCCCCCCTCTCGCTCCCTTCTCTCTCTCTCTACCTCTCTCCACCCCCCCCTCTCTCGCTCCCTTCTCTCTCTACCTACCTATCTCTCTCTCCACCCCCCCTCTTTCTCTACCTCTCACCATCCCCCCCTCTCTCTCTACCTCTCTCCATCCCCCCTCTCTCACTCCCTTCTCTCTCTCTCTACCTATCTCTCTCTCCACCCCCCTCTCTCTCTCTACCTCTCTCCACCCCCCTCTCTCGCTCCCTTCTCTCTCTCTCTACCTATCTCTCTCTCCACCCCCCTCTCTCTCTACCTCTCTCCACCCCCCCTCTCTCGCTCCCTTCTCTCTCTCTCTACCTATGTCTCTCTCCACCCCCCTCTCTCTCTCTACCTCTCTCCATCCCCCCTCTCTCTCCCTTCTCTCTCTCTCTACCTATCTCTCTCTCCACCCCCCTCTCTCTCTCTACCTCTCTCCACCCCCCTCTCTCGCTCCCTTCTCTCTCTCTCTACCTATCTCTCTCTCCACCCCCCCTCTCTCTCTACCTATCTCTCTCTCCACCCCCCCTCTCTCTCTACCTCTCTCCATCCCCCCTCCCTCTATCTCTCTCTACCTCTCACTCTCCACCCCCACCCCCCCTCTCTCTACCTCTCTCCATCCCCCCTCTCTCTCTCTCTACCTCTCTCCATCCCCCCCTCTCTCTCTAGCTCTCTCCACCCCCCCTCTCTCTCTACCTCTCTCTCTCTCCATCCCCCCTCTCTCGCTCTCTACCTCTCACTCTCTCTCCACCCCCACCCCCTCTCTCTCTCTCTACCTCACTCTCTCTCTCTCCACCCCCCCTCCCCCTCCCCTCTCTCTCTCTCCACCTCTCCACCCTTCCCCCTCTCTCAGGAAACAAAGAACAGACACTTGAAAGTTCTACTTTCAGTCAATTTGTCAAGACGTTGTAATTATAAATGTTATAAAACCATTGGCCCCAAAAAGCCAAACCTCCAATAGAGGATTGTGTTTATAACAGAGTAAATCAGATACATAAAGTCTATCTTAGTTTCATCATGACATTTTATGAAATTGAAAGAAAGTAAAAGTGATTGTTAACATCTAAATGTCTTGAGTAAGTCTGAGTGACAGGGATGAAACTCTATCTCAACCTCCCTCCCTCCCTCCCTCCCTCCCTCCCTCCCTCCCTCCCTCCCTCCCTCCCTCCCTCCCTCCCTCCCTCCCTCCCTCCCTCCCTCCCTCCACATATGACAAGCACAACACTTATCCAGCCCCCTCCTCCTCTCCATTACTGCTAATCTTTATCATATTCCCTCGCTCCCTCTTCTCCTCCCTCTTCATATCTCATTCCCTCTCAACTGTTCCTTGGTGTTAGTGACACACTCACCCCTCCCTCCTTGCCGCCTCCCTCCCTCCTAGCCTCTCTCCTCCCTCGCCACTTGCCTCTTTCTCCCTCTATATTCATTTTTTACTCCATCTCTTTCTGTTTCTCAGTGTCAGTAGCACTCTCTCCCCCTCCCTCTCTCTGTCACAATTTCACCCGCTCTCCCTCCAACCCTCTTTCTCCATCTCTCATCTCTCACTCTGTCCCTCCCTCCCTCCCTCCCTCCCCCATCTATCTCTCCCTCCCTTCCTCTCCATCTCCCTCCCTCTCTCCCCATCTCCCTCCCTCCCTCCCCATCTCGCTCTCCCTCCCTCCTTCCCTCCCTCCCTCCCTCTCCATCTCTCTCTCCCTCCCTCCTTCCCTCCCTCCCTCCCTCACTCTCCATCTCTCTCTCCCTCCCTCCTTCCCCATCTCCCTCCCTCCATCCCTCCCTCCCTCCCTCTCCATCTCGCTCTCCCTCCCTCCTTCCCTCCCTCCCCATCTCGCTCTCCCTCCCTCCGT
>NC_048585.1:10096099-10106099 GCF_013265735.2 Oncorhynchus mykiss
ACTACTTCAGACCAGATCCCTATTCCCTATATAGTGCACTACTTCAGACCAGATCCCTATTCCCTATATAGTGCACTACTTCAGACCAGATCCCTATTCCCTATATAGTGCACTACTTCATACCAGATCCCTATTCCCTATATAGTGCACTAATTCAGACCAGATCCCTATATAGTGCACTACTTCAGACCAGATCCCTATATAGTGCACTACTTTAGACCAGGGCCCTATTCCCTATATAGTGCACTACTTTCAGCTGGTCTATGGGTAAAGTATGTTTTCCATGAAAGCACAAATCAGATGAAACTCTTGTTATGTAACATATTGTGTTCTAGAACTTGGGAAATAAAAACATGGGACTCTGGATGACATCATAATGATGTTTGTTTCCAACATCAGGGAGAAAAAAACTTCCTAAAGAAGTTAAATCCGCTTTGTGTTTTGTTTCCTTGCCACAACACTAAGGACTATTGTGATTCTGGTATTGTCCCGGCCCTACTATATAGGTAAGAGGGTGTAGTTTGGGATCAATGTTCCTCTAAGCTCCCCAAGGACTGTCACCCAGCTCCCCCAGGACTGCCGTGCAGCTCCCCCAGGACTGTCACCAAGCTCCCCCAGGACTGCCGTGCAGCTCCCTCAGGACTGTCGCCCAGCTCCCCCAGGACTGCCGTGCAGCTCCCTCAGGACTGTCGCCCAGCTCCCCCAGGACTGCCGCCCAGCTCCCCCAGGACTGCCGCCCAGCTCCCCCAGGACTGCCGCCCAGCTCACCCAGGACTGTCGTCCAGCTCCCCCAGGACTGTCACCCAACTCCCCCAGGACTGTCGCCCAGCTCCCCCAGGACTGTCGCCCAGCTCCCCCAGGACTGTCTCCCAGCTCCCCCAGGACTGTCTCCCAGCTCCCCCAGGACTGCCGTGCAGCTCCCTCAGGACTGTCGCCCAGCTCCCCCAGGACTGCCGCCCAGCTCCCCCAGGACTGCCGCCCAGCTCCCCCAGGACTGCCGCCCAGCTCACCCAGGACTGCCGTGCAGCTCCCCCAGGACTGTCACCCAACTCCCCCAGGACTGTCGCCCAGCTCCCCCAGGACTGTCGCCCAGCTCCCCCAGGACTGTCTCCCAGCTCCCCCAGGACTGTCTCCCAGCTCCCCCAGGACTGCCGTGCAGCTCCCTCAGGACTGTCGCCCAGCTCCCCCAGGACTGCACGCCCAGTTCCCCCAGGACTGCCGCCCTGCTCCCCCAGGACTGCCGCCCAGCTCACACAAGACTGTCGTCCAGCTCCCCCAGGACTGCCGCCCAGCTCCCCCAGGACTGCCATGCAGCTCCCCCAGGACTGTCACCCAGCTCCCCCAGGACTGTTGCCCAGCTCCCCCAGGACTGCCGTGCAGCTCCCCCAGGACTGTCACCCAGCTCCCCCAGGACTGCCGTGCAGCTCCCTCAGGACTGTCGCCCAGCTCCCCCAGGACTGCCGCCCAGCTCCCCCAGGACTGCCGCCCAGCTCACCCAGGACTGTCGTCCAGCTCCCCCAGGACTGTCACCCAGCTCCCCCAGGACTGCCGTGCAGCTCCCCCAGGACTGTCACCCAACTCCCCCAGGACTGCCGCCCAGCTCCCCCAGGACTGTCGCCCAGCTCCCCCAGGACTGTCTCCCAGCTCCCCCAGGACCTGTCTCCCAGCTCCCCCAGGACTGCCGTGCAGCTCCCTCAGGACTGTCGCCCAGCTCCCCCAGGACTGCCGCCCAGTTCCCCCAGGACTGCCGCCCTGCTCCCCCAGGACTGCCGCCCAGCTCACCCAGGACTGTCGTCCAGCTCCCCCAGGACTGCCGCCCAGCTCCCCCAGGACTGTCGCCCTGCTCCCCGAGGACTGCCACACAGAAGAAATACCAGCCCACGGAGAGAAAGAAGCAGGAGATTGATCTTCACTCAACTCTCTAGAGTTTTCCCTGTTAGTTAACACTATTATAACGTTTCCCTTTACTGTGGCAATTGTGATCGAATCAACGCAATTAGTAGCCACTTTCAATGCAACATACCAAAACAAAACGAACTATGCAAGACATTTTCTTTTACGATTCTATTGCATTGACAGGCACTACTCAGCCTGTACTCTACACAGACCGGCATAACCAATCAGAGCTGCATCAGGCCTATATGCAAATATTCCATTGCCATATATGGATATGTGCCATTCACTTTGAACTGGACTGTGTTTACAACATGAGCGGTTGATGGAAGATGCGCTTGTTTTGAGATCAAAGTGAGAGCTGCATGTAGGCCACATTATGTTCATGTCCTTTGTTAGTTAGTGAGTTATTAGCCCAGTTATAGATCATTTAGGGCTCCTGGGTGGTGCAGCGGTCTAACGCACTGCATCTCAGTGCTAGAGGCGTCGATACAGAAGGGAGTTGAAGGGGGGGGGGGGGTAGGAGGAGGGGTAGGGAGGGGGTTTGGAGGGGGGTAGGAAGGGAGTTGGAGGGGGGTTGGAAGGGGGTAAGAAGGGGTAGGTTGATCTGATGAGACGCTCCCACTCTGACACTGAGCCACATTATGTGACGGCTTAGCCCACACAGACACACACACCAGACAGGTCCACAGCGCCACTCCTGGCCAATAGCGGCTCACGCTTCCGGCTTATCTGATCCCAAGGCGAGAAGATCAAAGCCTCGCCGTGTCCGTGGCGACGGGGCGGGTGTGTGTGGCGAGGGGTTGTCTCTTCTTTGTAGACGACATGTGTTCCTGTTGTATGTGATCAGCGAGTGTGCTAAAGTGTGTGATGTGTGTGTGCGACATGACTCTCTCTCTACACACACACACACACACACACACACACACACACACACACACACACACACACACACACACACACAGAGGATACGCTCTACCAAACATAGGGAGTGAAGCTCTGCCAATGAGACAGTAAAATGCTGTTAACTACCAGAATAACAAAATCCCTAGTAAAACTAAAAGGAACAACATCATTTAGAGAATGGGAGGGAGAGAGATGATTGGAGGAGAGGGGGAGATAGAGAGAGAAGGAGAGATGAAGAGGGGAGATGGAGAGGGGAGGGAGAGAGATGATTGGAGGAGAGGGGGAGATAGAGAGAGAAGGAGAGATGAAGAGGGGCGATGGAGAGGGGAGGGAGAGAGAGGATTGGAGGAGAGGGGGAGATGGAGAGATGAAGAGGGGAGATGGAGAGGGGAGGGAGAGAGAGGATTGGAGGAGAGGGGGAGATAGAGATAGAAGGAGAGATGAAGAGGGGAGATGGAGAGGGGAGGGAGAGAGAGGATTGGATGAGAGGGGGAGATAGAGAGAGAAGGAGAGATGAAGAGGGGAGATGGAGAGGGGAGGGAGAGAGAGGATTGGAGGAGAGGGGGAGGGAGAGAGAGAAGGAGAGATGAAGAGGGGAGATGGAGAGGGGAGGGAAAGAGGGAGAGATGGAGAGGGGAGAGGGAGAGAGAGGATTGGAGGAGAGGGGGGGATAGAGAGAGAAGGAGAGATGAAGAGGGGAGATGGACAGGGGAGGGAGAGAGAGGATTGGAGGAGAGGGGGAGATAGAGAGAGAAGGAGAGATGAAGAGGGGAGATGGAGAGGGGAGGGAAAGAGGGGAGATGGAGAGGGGAGGGAGAGAGGGAGAGATGGAGAGGGGAGAGGGAGAGAGAGGATTGGAGGAGGGGGAGAGAGAGAAGGAGAGATGAAGAGGAGATGGAGAGGGGAGGGAGAGAGGGAGAGATGGAGAGGGGGGAGGGAGAGAGATGATTGGAGGAGAGGGGGAGATAGAGAGAGAAGGAGAGATGAAGAGGGGAGATGGAGAGGGGAGGGAGAGAGATGATTGGAGGAGAGGGGGAGATAGAGAGAGAAGGAGAGATGAAGAGGGGAGATGGAGAGGGGAGGGAGAGAGATGATTGGAGGAGAGGGGGAGATAGAGAGAGAAGGAGAGATGAAGAGGGGAGATGGAGAGGGGAGGGGGAGAGGGAGAGATGGAGAGGGGAGAGAGGAGAGGGGAGAGGGAGAAGGGAGGGGGAGAGGGAGAGATGGAGAAGGGAGGGGGAGAGGGAGAGATGGAGAGGGGAGAGGGAGAGGGGAGAGGGAGAAGGGAGGGGGAGAGATGGAGAGATGGAGAATGGAGGGGGAGAGATGGAGAGATGAAGAGGGGAGATGGAGAAGGGAGGGGGAGAGATGGAGAGGGGAGAGAAAGGGAGAAGGGGAGTCGATAGAGGGGGAGAGTAGGAAGGGGAGAGGGGGATATGGAGAGAGGGATAGGGAGAGAGGGGAGATGGAGAGGGGAGGGAGAGAGGGAGAGATGGAGAGAGGGAGTTAAGGGGAGAGGTAGAGAGGGAGGAAGTGAAGATAGGGGAGAGGGAGAGAGAAAAATCATCAAAAGGAGGAGAAAAAAGAGGTGAGGAGAGATGGAGCCGGAGGGAGGGAGCCAGATGGAGGGAGGGAGTGAGGGAGGGAGGGAGAGAAGGAGGGAGCCAGATGGAGGGAGGGAGTGAGGGAGGGAGGGAGAGAAGGAGGGAGCCAGATGGATGGAGGGAGTGAGGGGGAGGGAGAGATGGAGCCGGATGGAGGGAGGGAGAGATGGAGCCGGATGGAGTGAGGGAGGGAGAGATGGAGCCGGGTGGAGGGAGGGAGGGAGAGATGGAGCCGGGTGGAGGGAGGGAGCCAGATGGATGGAGGGAGTGAGGGAGGGAGGGAAAGATGGAGCCGGATGGAGGGAGAGAGAGATGGAGCCGGATGGAGTGAGGGAGGGAGAGATGGAGCCGGGTGGAGGGAGGGAGGGAGAGATGGAGCCGGGTGGAGGGAGGGAGCCAGATGGATGGAGGGAGTGAGGGAGGGAGGGAAAGATGGAGCCGGATGGAGGGAGAGAGAGATGGAGCCGGAAGGAGGGAGGGAGCCGGGGGCAGGGAGTCAGAGGGAGAGAGGGGGAGATGGCCCCGGAGGGAGGGTAGTGGGGTTTGAGTGTTTGGATGGAGGGATTGGAGAGCTGAAGATGGAGAGAGGAAGAGGGGGAAAGGGTGAGTGGAGGGGTGGGACAGGCACATGATGAACACAGCTTGGCACAGCCTGGGCTGCAGAGAACTGCCCCAAATGCTCTCTCTCTCCGTCTCTCTCTCTCTCTCTCTCTCTGTCTCTCTCTCTCTCTCTCTCTCTCTCCCTTTTTCTCTTTTTTTCTCTCTCTCTCTCATTCTCTCTCGGTCTCTCGCTCACTCACTTGCATGTACGCACACACAGGCACAGACGAACACACACGCACACAGTCACACACGCCCACACACTAATCTGAGTAGGTATTCCCAGGAGGAGAGTCTGGGAACTAGACAGAGCCAAGGGGGTCAGGGAGGTTAGGGAGGGAGGTAGGAGGAAGGGAGGGAGGGAGGTAAACCCACAGAGGACAGCTCAGCTTGAGGCACAGATAAAATCAGGGTGAGAAAAAGAGAGGGCAGAAAGAAGAGAATAAGAGAACATGTAAAGTCTGGATGGCAGATACAAGTCCATGGAGGACTGTTGAGTTTGGGAATCAGAGAGAGAGAAAGACAGAAGGAGAGGAAGGGAAAGGAGGACCAGAGAGAGGAGAGAGAGGCCTGGAGAAGAGGAGAAAGACAGAAGGAGAGGAAGGGAAAGGAGGACCAGAGAGAGGAGAGAGAGGCCTGGAGAAGAGGAGAAAGAGAGACTGACTGACACAGTGGAGAGAGGAGAGAGATACCTGGAGGAGAGGAGAAAGACAGAATGAGAGGAAGGGAAAGAGAAAGGAGGACCAGAGAGAGGAGAGAGAGGCCTGGATCAAAGCCTGCTGACTGACACAGTGGGGAGAAGGAGAGGAGAACGGGATGAAAGGACAGAAAGCAGAGTGAGTCAGGTTTCGGTCTGTTGACCAGAGCAGCTCCATCGATCTTCCCTCAGAAACCTGACAGTCAACAATAGGTCTCAGTCCCAAGTGGCACCCTATTTAGTGCACTACTTTTGACCAGGGCCTATAAGGCACCATGTATTGAATAGGATACCATTTGGGACACAGGCCAGGGCTGTTAACGACGGTAGCAGCTGCAGCACTCTCATAACCCTGTTAAGAAACAGCTTCCTTCATACAGTAGTTAATGTGTTACATGGTACTTCATACAGTAGTTAATGTGTTACATGGTCCTTCATACAGTAGTTACATGGTCCTTCATACAGTAGTTAATGTGTTACATGGTCCTTCATACAGTAGTTAATGTGTTACATGGTCCTTCATACAGTAGTTAATGTGTTACATGGTCCTTCATACAGTAGTTACATGGTCCTTCATACAGTATTTACTGTGTTACATGGTCCTTCATACAGTAGTTAATGTGTTACATGGTCCTTCATACAGTAGTTAATGTGTTACATGGTCCTTCATACAGTAGTTAATGTGTTACATGGTCCTTCATACAGTAGTTAATGTGTTACATGGTCCTTCATACAGTAGTTACATGGTCCTTCATACAGTAGTTACATGGTCCTTCATACAGTAGTTACATGGTCCTTCATACAGTAGTTAATGTGTTACATGGTCCTTCATACAGTAGTTAATGTGTTACATGGTCCTTCATACAGTAGTTACATGGTCCTTCATATAGTAGTTAATGTGTTACATGGTCCTTCATACAGTAGTTACTGTGTTACATGGTCCTTCATACAGTAGTTAATGTGTTACATGGTCCTTCATACAGTAGTTAATGTGTTACATGGTCCTTCATACAGTAGTTAATGTGTTACATGGTCCTTCATACAGTAGTTAATGTGTTACATGGTCCTTCATACAGTAGTTACATGGTCCTTCATACAGTAGTTACTGTGTTACATGGTCCTTCATACAGTAGTTAATGTGTTACATGGTCCTTCATACAGTAGTTACATGGTCCTTCATACAGTAGTTAATGTGTTACATGGTCCTTCATACAGTAGTTAATGTGTTACATGGTCCTTCATACAGTAGTTAATGTGTTACATGGTCCTTCATACAGTAGTTAATGTGTTACATGGTCCTTCATACAGTAGTTACTGTGTTACATGGTCCTTCATACAGTAGTTAATGTGTTACATGGTCCTTCATACAGTAGTTACTGTGTTACATGGTCCTTCATACAGTAGTTAATGTGTTACATGGTCCTTCATACAGTAGTTCATGTGTTACATGGTCCTTCATACAGTAGTTAATGTGTTACATGGTCCTTCATACAGTAGTTAATGTGCTACATGGTCCTTCATACAGTAGTTACTGTGTTACATGGTCCTTCATACAGTAGTTCATGTGTTACATGGTCCTTCATACAGTAGTTAATGTGTTACATGGTCCTTCATACAGTAGTTAATGTGCTACATGGTCCTTCATACAGTAGTTACTGTGTTACATGGTCCTTCACACAGTAGTTCATGTGTTACATGGTCCTTCATACAGTAGTTAATGTGTTACATGGTCCTTCATACAGTAGTTAATGTGTTACATGGTCCTTCATACAGTAGTTACATGGTCCTTCATACAGTAGTTAATGTGTTACATGGTCCTTCATACAGTAGTTAATGTGTTACATGGTCCTTCATACAGTAGTTCATGTGTTACATGGTCCTTCATACAGTAGTTAATGTGTTACATGGTCCTTCATACAGTAGTTAATGTGTTACATGGTCCTTCATACAGTAGTTACATGGTCCTTCATACAGTAGTTAATGTGTTACATGGTCCTTCATACAGTAGTTAATGTGTTACATGGTCCTTCATACAGTAGTTAATGTGTTACATGGTCCTTCATACAGTAGTTACATGGTCCTTCATACAGTAGTTAATGTGTTACATGGTCCTTCATACAGTAGTTAATGTGTTACATGGTCCTTCATACAGTAGTTACTGTGTTACATGGTCCTTCATACAGTAGTTAATGTGTTACATGGTCCTTCATACAGTAGTTACTGTGTTACATGGTCCTTCATACAGTAGTTAATTTGTTACATGGTCCTTCATACAGTAGTTACTGTGTTACATGGTCCTTCATACAGTAGTTAATGTGTTACATGGTCCTTCATACAGTAGTTAATGTGTTACATGGTCCTTCATACAGTAGTTAATGTGTTACATGGTCCTTCATACAGTAGTTAATGTGTTACATGGTCCTTCATACAGTAGTTACATGGTCCTTCATACAGTAGCTACATGGTAGTGGACGTGAAGAATCAGAAGACGGAAGACAGAAGAGGAAGATAGAGAGAAAAGGGGGAGCGAGGGGAGACTCATCTCTATGGGTTTCATAAAGTTATTCACAAGTTAATGGTCTCCCTTTAACCAGGGGTACTGTCTGGGGAGAGAGAGATGGAAGGACGGAGGGAGGGAGGGAGAGGGCGGCTGTGGCCTTGACTCCCAGAGTGATGCTCTGCGGAGGTTTTGTCCTCCTCCTGGGGGTAAGAAGGGATGAGGAGGAGAACAGGAGGGATGAGAAGGAAGAGAGGGAGGGGCGGATAGAGAAGGCTGTCCTCCCCTGTAGCTGTGAACATGACGATACACCTGGGAACAGGGGCATGGTTTAACCATCACACACCAACAAGCTCTCACAGTCTCACTGCACAATCACACGTTTTAGACATTCATTCCGAATGGTTAAGTTGTATTTTATATGTACCCTTTATTTAACTAAGTTAAGGGTTAAGGTTTAGGATTAAGGGGGTTAAAAAAACAAACAACAAGTGCCAAACACTGGGATTGAAAACGCGACCCTCGGAGCCGGAGCTCGCGGCTTACTTACTCTGCCATCCCCGCCCACAACGCTCTAGCAAAACCCACGACTGCTTGGTGGTAATAGCGCTCACTGTTGCCCCTAGTGGCTGCTTTTGAAGTCATCCCCTGACGTCCTGCTTACCAGGAACGACGTCTAATTTCGCAGTGGATCTTGAGTGACCTGGCTGACCACACATACATCTGCGTACGCATCTCTAAAATGGTTGCTTTAACGACAGTCATTTACAGCCTAAATGTATTGGCTCTGTTATCGTCCCTGGTAACGGGATATTAAGTCATAACCCATGGACCCATGGACCTCCTTCACAATATAAACACCCAGCTGCTCCATAGAAACAATCACAGTAGCTAAACTCAGCAACAAAAAGAAACAGACCTTTTTCAGGACCCTGTCCTTCAAAGACAACTCGTAAAAATCCAAATAACTTCACCGATCTTCGTTGTAAAGGGTTTAAACACTGTTTCCCGTGCTTGTTCAATGAACCATAAACAGTTAATGAACATGAACCTGTGGATCGGTTGTTAAGACACTAACAGCTTACAGACGGTAGGCAATTAAGGTCACAGTTATGAAAAGTTAGGACACTAAAGAGGCCTTTCTACTGACTCTGAAAAACACCAAAAGAAAGATGCCCAGGGTCCCTGCTCATCTGCGTGAACATTCCTTAGGCATGCTGCAAGGAGGCATGAGGACTGCAGATGTGGCCAGGGTCCCTGCTCATCTGCGTGAACATGCCTTAGGCATGCTGCAAGGAGGCATGAGGACTGCAGATGTGGCCAGGGCAATAAATTAGAAAGTCCGTACTGTGAGACGCCTAAGACAGAGCTACAGGGAGACAGGACGGACAGCTGATCGTCCTCGCAGTGGCAGACCACGTGTAACAACACCTGCACAGGATCGGTACATCCGAACATCACACCTGTAGGACAGGTACAGGATGGCAACAACAACTGCCCGAGTTTCACTCAGAACGCACAACCCTCCATCAGTGCTCAGACTGTCCACAATAGGGTGAGAGATGCTAGACTGAGGGCTTGTAGGCCTGTTGAAAGGCAGGTCCTCACCAGACATCACCAGCAACAACGTCGCCTATGGGCACAAACCCACCGTCGCTGGACCAGACAGGACTGGCAAAAAGTGCTCTTCAGTGACAAGTCGCGGTTTTGTCTCACCAGGGGTGATGGTCGGATTCGCGTTTATCGTTGAAGGAATGAGCGTTACACCGAGGCCTGTATTCTGGAGCGGGATCGATTTGGAAG
>NC_048585.1:10111099-10128599 GCF_013265735.2 Oncorhynchus mykiss
TGGACGACGCTGGGCCAAACCCTCCCCTAACCCGGACGACGCTGGGCTAAACCCTCCCCTAACCCGGATGACGCTGGGCTAAACCCTCCCCTAACCCGGACGACGCTGGGCTAAACCCTCCCCTAACCTGGACGACGCTGGGCTAAACCCTCCCCTAACCCGGACGACGCTGGGCTAAACCCTCCCCTAACCCGGACGACGCTGGGCTAAACCCTCCCCTAACCCGGACGACGCTGGGCTAAACCCTCCCCTAACCCGGATGACGCTGGGCTAAACCCTCCCCTAACCCGGACGACGCTGGGCTAAACCCTCCCCTAACCTGGACGACGCTGGGCTAAACCCTCCCCTAACCCGGACGACGCTGGGCTAAACCCTCCCCTAACCCGGACGACGCTGGGCTAAACCCTCCCCTAACCCGGACGACGCTGGGCTAAACCCTCCCCTAACCCGGATGACGCTGGGCTAAACCCTCCCCTAACCCGGACGACGCTGGGCTAAACCCTCCCCTAACCTGGACGACGCTGGGCTAAACCCTCCCCTAACCTGGACGACGCTGGGCTAAACCCTCCCATAACCCGGATGACGCTGGGCCAAACCCTCCCCTAACCCGGACGACGCTGGGCTAAACCCTCCCCTAACCCGGATGACGCTGGGCTAAACCCTCCCCTAACCCGGACGACGCTGGGCTAAACCCTCCCCTAACCTGGACGACGCTGGGCTAAACCCTCCCCTAACCCGGACGACGCTGGGCTAAACTCTCCCCTAACCCGGACGATGCTGGGCTAAACCCTCCCCTAACCTGGACAACGCTGGGCTAAACCCTCCCCTAACCTGGACGACGCTGGGCTAAACCCTCCCCTAACCCGGATGACGCTGGGCCAATTGTGCACCGCCCCATGGGTCTCCCGGCTGTGACAGAGCCTGGACTCTAACTAGGGTCTCTAGGGGAAGAGCTAGGAACTGCGATGCAGTGCCTCAGACCACTGCACCACTCGGGAGGCCCTCACCAATTACCTTCTTAAACGTTGGACATAAAATGCTGTTGTAGGTCGGCACACATCACGTATAGAAACTAAACCTCCGTTGTTATGAGGCGTAACTCTCTTTCATTACAGCTACATTTACATTAGAGTCATTTAGCAGACACTCATATCCAGAGAGACAGTTAGATACAAACAGCTCTACAGTAACAGCAGAGGACAGGTGTGACTAGATAACACTATGTCTGGATGGAGGAGAGATACTAAACTGGTCTGTCTAGATAACACTATGTCTGGATGGAGGAGAGAGGACTGGTCTGTCTAGATAACACTATGTCTGGATGGAGGAGAGTTACTAAACTGGTCTGTCTAGATAACACTATGTCTGGATGGAGGAGAGATACTAAACTGGTCTGTCTAGATAACACTATGTCTGGATGGAGGAGAGATACTAAACTGGTATGTCTAGATAACACTATGTCTGGATGGAGGAGAGTTACTAAACTGGTCTGTCTAGATAACACTATGTCTGGATGGAGGAGAGTTACTAAACTGGTCTGTCTAGATAACACTATGTCTGGATGGAGGAGAGATACTAAACTGGTCTGTCTAGATAACACTATGTCTGGATGGAGGAGAGTTACTAAACTGGTCTGTCTAGATAACACTATGTCTGGATGGATGAGAGAGGACTGGTCTGTCTAGATAACACTATGCCTGGATGGAGGAGAGAGGACTGGTCTGTCTAGATAACACTATGTCTGGATGGAGGAGAGAGGACTGGTCTGTCTAGATAACACTATGTCTGGATGGAGGAGAGTTACTAAACTGATCTGTCTAGATAACACTATGTCTGGATGGAGGAGAGATACTAAACTGGTATGTCTAGATAACACTATGTCTGGATGGAGGAGAGAGGACTGGTCTGTCTAGATAACTCTATGTCTGGATGAAGGAGAGTTACTAAACTGATCTGTCTAGATAACACTATGTCTGGATGGAGGAGAGTTACTAAACTGGTCTGTCTAGATAACACTATGTCTGGATGGAGGAGAGAGGACTGGTCTGTCTAGATAACACTATGTCTGGATGGAGGAGAGTTACTAAACTGATCTGTCTAGATAACACTATGTCTGGATGGAGGAGAGTTACTAAACTGGTCTGTCTAGATAACACTATGTCTGGATGGAGGAGAGAGGACTGGTCTGTCTAGATAACACTATGTCTGGATGGAGGAGAGTTACTAAACTGATCTGTCTAGATAACTCTATGTCTGGATGGGAGGAGAGTTACTAAACGGGTCTGTCTAGATAACTCTATGTCTGGATGGGAGGAGAGTTACTAAACTGGTCTGTCTAGATAACACTATGTCTGGATGGAGGAGAGTTACTAAACTGGTCTGTCTAGATAACTCTATGTCTGGATGGGAGGAGAGTTACTAAACTGGTCTGTCTAGATAACTCTATGTCTGGATGGAGGAGAGATACTAAACTGGTCTGTCTAGATAACACTATGTCTGGATGGAGGAGAGTTACTAAACTGGTCTGTCTAGATAACACTATGTATGGATGGAGGAGAGAGGACTGGTCTGTCTAGATAACACTATGTCTGGATGGAGGAGAGAGGACTGGTCTGTCTAGATAACACTATGTCTGGATGGAGGAGAGAGGACTGGTCTGTCTAGATAACACTATGTCTGGATGGAGGAGAGAGGACTGGTCTGTCTAGATAACACTATGTCTGGATGGAGGAGAGATACTAAACTGGTCTGTCTAGATAACACTATGCCTGGATGGAGGAGAGTTACTAAACTGGTCTGTCTAGATAACACTATGTCTGGATGGAGGAGAGAGGACTGGTCTGTCTAGATAACACTATGTCTGGATGGAGGAGAGTTACTAAACTGGTCTGTCTAGATAACACTATGTCTGGATGGAGGAGAGAGGACTGGTCTGTCTAGATAACACTATGTCTGGATGGAGGAGAGAGGACTGGTCTGTCTAGATAACACTATGTCTGGATGGAGGAGAGAGGACTGGTCTGTCTAGATAACACTATGTCTGGATGGAGGAGAGTTACTAAACTGGTCTGTCTAGATAACACTATGTCTGGATGGAGGAGAGAGGACTGGTCTGTCTAGATAACACTATGTCTGGATGGAGGAGAGAGGACTGGTCTGTCTAGATAACACTATGTCTGGATGGAGGAGAGTTACTAAACTGGTCTGTCTAGATAACACTATGTCTGGATGGAGGAGAGAGGACTGGTCTGTCTAGATAACACTATGTCTGGATGGAGGAGAGAGGACTGGTCTGTCTAGATAACACTATGTCTGGATGGAGGAGAGATACTAAACTGGTCTGTCTAGATAACACTATGCCTGGATGGAGGAGAGTTACTAAACTGGTCTGTCTAGATAACACTATGTCTGGATGGAGGAGAGAGGACTGGTCTGTCTAGATAACACTATGTCTGGATGGAGGAGAGTTACTAAACTGGTCTGTCTAGATAACACTATGTCTGGATGGAGGAGAGAGGACTGGTCTGTCTAGATAACACTATGTCTGGATGGAGGAGAGAGGACTGGTCTGTCTAGATAACACTATGTCTGGATGGAGGAGAGAGGACTGGTCTGTCTAGATAACACTATGTCTGGATGGAGGAGAGTTACTAAACTGGTCTGTCTAGATAACACTATGTCTGGATGGAGGAGAGAGGACTGGTCTGTCTAGATAACACTATGTCTGGATGGAGGAGAGAGGACTGGTCTGTCTAGATAACACTATGTCTGGATGGAGGAGAGAGGACTGGTCTGTCTAGATAACACTATGTCTGGATGGAGGAGAGATACTAAACTGGTCTGTCTAGATAACACTATGTCTGGATGGAGGAGAGAGGACTGGTCTGTCTAGATAACACTATGCCTGGATGGAGGAGAGTTACTAAACGGGTCTGTCTAGATAACACTATGTCTGGATGGAGGAGAGAGGACTGGTCTGTCTAGATAACACTATGCCTGGATGGAGGAGAGTTACTAAACTGAGAGGACTGGTCTGTCTAGATAACACTATGTCTGGATGGAGGAGAGTTACTAAACTGGTCTGTCTAGATAACACTATGTATGGATGGAGGAGAGTTACTAAACTGGTCTGTCTAGATAACACTATGTCTGGATGGAGGAGAGTTACTAAACTGGTCTGTCTAGATAACACTATGTCTGGATGGAGGAGAGTTACTAAACTGGTCTGTCTAGATAACACTATGTCTGGATGGAGGAGAGTTACTAAACTGGTCTGTCTAGATAACACTATGTCTGGATGGAGGAGAGAGGACTGGTCTGTCTAGATAACACTATGCCTGGATGGAGGAGAGTTACTAAACTGAGAGGACTGGTCTGTCTAGATAACACTATGTCTGGATGGAGGAGAGTTACTAAACTGGTCTGTCTAGATAACACTATGTATGGATGGAGGAGAGTTACTAAACTGGTCTGTCTAGATAACCCTATGTCTGGATGGAGGAGAGTTACTAAACTGGTCTGTCTAGATAACACTATGTCTGGATGGAGGAGAGAGGACTGGTCTGTCTAGATAACACTATGCCTGGATGGAGGAGAGTTACTAAACTGAGAGGACTGGTCTTTCTAGTATTTTACCTTTATTTAACTAGGCAAGTCAGTTAAGAACAAATTCTTATTTACAATGACAGCCTACCGGGGAACAGTGGGTTAACTGCCTTGTTCAGGGGAAGAACAACAGATTTTTACCTTGTCAGCTCAGGGATTCGATCTGGCAACCTTTCGGTTACTAGCCCAACTCTCTAACCACTAGGCTACCTGCCCCCCCAACGTTCCAACACTAGGGGTAGGAATGTTATCCATCTCTTGGCTGGCGCCCAGACCGCACGATGAGCATGAGGTGTGTGTGTGTGTGCGCGTGTGCGTGTGATGAGTGTGAGGGTACAGTCTGTGGTAGTGATTTATCTATAGACAGGAGCTGGATGGATCTCGGCCCTGCAGGAAATTCCTCCCTGAGAGAGACAGAATTCCCAAGCCCTGCTCTGCCATTGATAAGACGGACGGATCTGCATCCTGACAAATGACCTTGGACATTTCCCTACGAGCCCTCCACAGGAGAGATGGAAAGATGAGGAAGGGAAGGAGGGGGGAGGGGGGGGGTGAAGCGGAGGGAGGGGGGAAGAGGAGGGAGGGAAAGAGGGGGTGGGGGGAAGGAAGGAAGAGGAAGGAGGAAGGGGAGAGAGGGAGGGGGGGAAGAGGAGGGAGGAAGGGGAGAGAGGGTGGGAGGGATGGAAGGAGGGGGGAAGGAAGGAAGGAAGAGGAAGGAGGGAAGGAGGGGGGGAAGAGGAGGGAGGAAGGGGGGGCGACATTTGGGCATCCACCTCTTGCTCTCTCTCTCTCTCTTGCTACTCTCTCTCTCTCCCCCTCTCCCTCCTTCTCCCTCCCTCCCTCTCTCTCCCTCCCTCCCTCTCTCTCCCTCCCTCTCCCTCCCTCTCCCCCTCTCCCTCCCTCTCTCTGTTTCAATGTGAATGCATGCAAGTACAGCATTTAGTCAGTTTCTCCGCTCGTTTTCGTGTGTTGTGGTGCAGCTTCTCCAATCCGCCCTCTGGTTGTAAAGAGTTGATTTATAGAAGGGAGGTAAAGTTGGGACATGCTCAGGGAGGAGAAGCCGTATACTCCGGCAGACAGCTGAAACCTTACAGAGATATACAGCTTCACATAAACTACACTTAATCCATTGAAGATTACTGTCCAAGAAAACATATTATTTAATATTACATTTGAACAAAAACAAATAAAATGTACTAAACAAGCTTTAATCCAATTAAATATAATGAATGCATCATCAGAATGTTATTTACATAAAGTGACTCTGCACTGATTGGACAAAACATTAGGAACACCTTCCCCCCCTTTTGCCCTCAGAACAGCATCAATGTATTGTGACGTGGACTCTGCAAGGTGTCGAAATCCTTCCACAGGGATGCTGGCTCATGTTATGAAATGCTTCCCACAGTTGTGTCAAGTTGGCTGGATGTCCTTTAGGTGGTGGACCATTCTTGATACACACAGAAAACTGTTGAGGGTGAAAAACCCAGCAGCATTGTAGTTCTTGACACAAACCGGTGCGCCTGGTACCTACTACTAGACCCCGTTCAAAGACACTTTTTGTGTCTTACCCATTCACCCTCTGAATGGCACACAGACACAATCCACATCTCAGCTGTCTCAAGGCTTAACACTCCTTATTTAACCTGTCTCCTCCCCTTCATCTACACTGATTGAAGTGGATTTAACAGGTAACATCAATATGGGATCATATCTTTCACCTGGATTCACCTGGTCAGTCTGTTATGGAAACAGCAGGTGTTCATATATTTTGTCCACTCAGTGTAAATACGGTGCATTCAGAAAGTATTCAGACCCCTTCACCTTTTCCACATTTTGTTACGTTACAGCCTTATTCTAAAATGGATTTAAATAAAATCCTAATACTCCATAATGACATCACAATACCCCATAATGACATCACAATACCCCATAATGACATCACAATACCCCATAATGACATCACAATACCCCATAATAAAGCGAAAACAGTTTTTTTAGAATGTTTGCACATTTTATTATTTTATTATTTAAAATACCTTATTTACATAAGTAGTCAGACTCTTTGATATGAGACTCGTAATTGAGCTCAGGTGCATCCTGTTTCCATTGATCATCCTTGAGATGTTTCTACACCTTGATTGGAGTCCACCTGCGGTAAATTCAGTTGATTGGACATGATTTGGAAAGGCACACACCTGTCTTCATAAGCTCCCACAGTTGACAGTGCATGTCAGAGAAAAAAACAAGCAATGAGGTCGAAGGAATTGTCCGTAGAGCTCTGAGACAGGATTGTGTCGAGGCACAGATCTGGGGAAGGGTACCAAAACATTTCTGCAGCAGTGAAGGTCCCCAAGAACACAGTGGCCTCCATCATTCTTAAATTAAATAAGCTTGGAACCACCAAGATTCTCCCCAGAGCTGGCCGCCAGGCCAAGCTGAGCAATCTGGGGAGATGGGCCTTGGTCATGGAGGTGACCAAGTTCCTCTGTGGAGATGGGAGAACCTTCCAGAAGGACAACCATCTCTGCAGCACTCCACCAATCAGACCTTTATGGTAGAGTGGCCAGACGGAAACCACTCCTCAGTAAAAGGCACGACATCCCGCTTGGAGTTTGCCTAAAGGCTCCTAAAGGACTCTTAGACCATGAGAAACAAGATTCTCTGGTCTGATGAAACCAAGATTGAACATGGTGGTGGCAACATCATGCTGTGGGGATGTTTTTCAGCATCCGAGACTGGGAGACTAGTCAGGATCGAGGGAAAGATGAACAGAGCAAAGTACAGGGAGATCCTCAATGAAAACCTGCTCCAGAGCACTCAGGACCTCTGACCGGGGTGAAGGTTCACCTTCCAACAGGACAAAGACTCTAAGCACATAGCCAAGACAATACAGGAGTGGCTTCTGGACAAGTCTCTGAATGTCCTTGAGTGGCCCAGCCTGAGTCCGGTCCCCAATCAAACATTTCTGGAGTGGTAGATTTGCAGTGGAAGAATGTGCAAAGTAGAAATACAAATAATGGGGTGCAAAGGAGCTAAATAAATAAATACAGTAGGGAAAGAGGTAGTTGTTTGGGCTAAATTATAGGTGGGCTATGTACAGGTGCAGTAATCTGTGAGCTGCTCTGACAGTTGGTGCTTAAAGCTAGTGAGGGAGATAAGTGTTTCCAGTTTCAGAGATTTTTGTAGTTCGTTCCAGTCATTGGCAGCAGAGAACTGGAAGGAGAGGCGGCCAAAGAAAGAATTGGTTTTGGGGGTGACTAGAGAGATATACCTGCTGGAGCGTGTGCTACAGGTGGGAGATGCTAAGTTTGTAGCATCATACCCAAGAAGACTCAAGGCTGCAATCGCTGCCAAACGTGGTTCAACAAAATAATGAGAAAAGGGTCTGAATACTTCTGTAAATGTGATATTTCCTTATTTTTTTATATACATTTGTAAAATAAATAAAAATCTATTTTGTGAAGTCATCATGGGGTATTGTGATGTCAACATAGGGTATTGTGATGTCATCATGGGGTATTGTGAAGTCATCATGGGGTATTGTGAAGTCATCATTGTGAAGTCATCATGGGGTATTGTGATGTCAACATAGGGTATTGTGATGTCATCATGGGGTATTGTGATGTCAACATAGGGTATTGTGAAGTCATCATGGGGTATTGTGATGTCAACATAGGGTATTGTGATGTCATCATGGGGTATTGTGAAGTCATCATGGGGTATTGTGATGTCAACATAGGGTATTGTGAAGTCATCATGGGGTATTGTGATGTCATCATGGGGTATTGTGAAGTCATCATGGGGTATTGTGATGTCAACATAGGGTATTGTGATGTCATCATGGGGTATTGTGAAGTCATCATGGGGTATTGTGATGTCAACATAGGGTATTGTGTGTAGATTGATGAAGGAAAAAAAGGTTGTAATCCAGTTTAGAATAAGGCTGAGACGTAACAAAATGTGGAAAAAGTCAAGGGGTCTGAAAACGTAAAAAATGCACTGTCAGTATTATACCCTGTACACAGCCCTGAGGAAGGTAAAGAGGTATGATGTAGGAGGTAGGGGGTAGGAGGTAGGAGGTAAGGAGTAGGAGGTAAGGGGTAGGAGGTAAGCGGTAAGAGGTAGGGGGTAGGAGGTAGGAGGTAAGGGGTAGGAGGTAAGGGGTAGGAGGTAGGGGTATGATGTAGGAGGTAGGAGGTAGGAGGTAAGGAGTAGGAGGTAAGGGGTAGGAGGTAAGCGGTAAGAGGTAGGGGGTAGGAGGTAGGGGTAGGAGGTAGGGGTAGGAGGTAAGCGGTAAGAGGTAGGGGGTAGGAGGTAGGGGTAGGAGGTAAGCGGTAAGAGGTAGGGGGTAGGAGGTAGGGGTAGGAGATAGGGTGTAGGAGGTAGGGGGTAAGGGTAGGAGGTAGGGGCTAGTAGGTAGGGGCTAGGAGGTAGGGTGTAGGAGGTAGGAGGTAACATGATATATAAGGCCCTCTCTCCAACTGACAGTGTTTTACACTGGAGTCTAAATGCCGAACATGTCAGGAGCGGAGTGTGTGTGTATTTAGGTGTCAGGGGCATAGCAAGCGTGCGTGGCAGAGGGTGTGTGTGTGTTTAAGTGTCAGGGGCATAGCATGCGTGCGTGGCAGAGTGTGTGTGTGTGCGCCAGTGTGTGTGTGCGGCAGGTTGGCATTTATTGGGATGACTCATGTACTGTAGACAGCTCTGCAAAGTGGTCACTAGCTGGTACAGCCATAAAGTCATAACATCTGTTTATAAATCCCTAACCTTAACCCTAACCACACTGCTAACCCTAACGCCTAACCCTATCCTTAAATTAAGACCAAAAAGCTCATTTTTGATTTCATGCATTTTTACAAAATAGCCCATTTTGACATCGAAGCTGTCCCATCTAGTGGAAATCACTCAGTTCTGCCTCCCTGGCAATAATCATGACAATAAACATCAACCTAAGTGTGTGTGTGTGTGTGTGTGTGTGTGTGTGTGTGTGTGTGTGTGTGTGTGTGTGTGTGCATCAGGGGCAGAGCATAGCCTTCCTGATGGCTGGAGGACTACAGAGGAAGAGGGTATGACTGACCCTGGGACCTAACAGATATAACACACTGGACTTAATATACTATGCATGCTTAAAACACACAGTAATACGCTATAAACTAACTGTTATTAACATGCTATAAACTAACTGTTATTAACATGCTATAAACTAACTGCTATTAACATGTTATAAACTAACTGTTATTAACACATTATAAACTGTTATTAAACTAACTGTTATTAACATGCTATAAACTAACTGTTATTAACATGCTATAAACTAACTGCTATTAACATGTTATAAACTAACTGTTATTAACACATTATAAACTGTTATTAAACTAACTGTTATTAACATGTTATAAACTAACTGTTATTAACACACTATAAACTGACCGTTTTACCATCATAGAATAAATCAGGCGTTCATTGTCTATGCCTATGTCAGGCCTATGTCAGGCCTATGTCAGGCCTATGTCAGGCCTATATCAGGTCACAGATGGGACATGAGGAATACAGTTAAGTGAGACTAAACGAGGTCCCTAATAAGGACTTAAGGAGTATGGGCAGATACAGACTACAGACTACAGCATCTGAATCAAACAAACTGCATCTCTTTATATGAATAAACGAGGTCCCTAATAAGGACTTAAGGAGTATGGGCAGATACAGACTACAGCATCTGAATCAAACAAACTGCATCTCTTTATATGAATAAACGAGGTCCCTAATAAGGACTTAAGGAGTATGGGCAGATACAGACTACAGACTACAGCATCTGAATCAAACAAACTACATCTCTTTATATGACTTCCTTGTGGGACGACGGTCAACCTGCTGGACTGCAAGGCTTAACATTTGGGGTGTACTTTCATCTGACATTAGGCTTCGGCATTAAGCACAACGGACATTTACAGAGACATTACATGCATCCCTGCCTCCCGATGATGTTGGTCTGGAACCTGTCTGGAGTTAACCCCAAATACAAGAACAGATGCTGATACTCCTATATACTACATATAAACTACTCCACTAACTATATAGAATGTTCAACTAGAATCAGAATCAAGCCAGAGACGGTATGGGGGATTTTCATAACGTGTAAACCTTGACTAAGACAAAGGATTGGCTATATCCTAGTGGATTTAAACCTTGACTAGGACAAAGGATTGGCTATATCCTAGTGGATTTAAACCTTGACTAGGACAAAGGATTGGCTATATCCTAGTGGATTTAAACCATGACCAGGACAAAGGATTGGCTATATCCTAGTGGATTTAAACCTTGACTAAGACAAAGGATTGGCTATATCCTAGTGGATTTAAACCTTGACTAAGACAAAGGATTGGCTATATCCTAGTGGATTTAAACCTTGACTAAGACAAAGGATTGGCTATATCCTAGTGGATTTAAACCTTGACTAGGACAAAGGATTGGCTATATCCTAGTGGATTTAAACCTTGACTAAGACAAAGGATTGGCTATATCCTAGTGGATTTAAACCTTGACTAAGACAAAGGATTGGCTATATCCTAGTGGATTTTAAACCTTGACTAGGACAAAGGATTGGCTATACCCTAGTGGATTTGAAGTCTCCTATTTGCTCTGGGAGGTCTAGGCCTATACGACCCGGAACAACATCCAGAGGTGAAGTCTACCGTGTGATGGTTGTGTTGGAATGGTCCAAGACAAGAGTTTCTGTAAGTCCTGATAATAGTTTATAACATCCCACCGTGAGGAGAAATAGAGACGGAAAAGAAGCCGTGGAGAAAACCGAATGCTGTTTAAATTATAGGCTTGAAAAACACATGAAGCGTTTCACTTAGTGCCACTGTGAGCTTTCTGCACTACCATACGTCAGCAAGGCATAGAAACTACCCATCGTTTTCCAGGTCGGAATGACTCTATAGGGCATTTAAATACTCTCTCTCTCTCTCTCTCTCTCTCTCTTTCTTTTGCTCTCTCTCTCTCTCTCTCTCTCTCTCTCTCTCTTTCGCTCTCTCTCTCTCTCTCTCTCTCTCTCTCTCCTTTGCTCCCTCTCTCTCTCTCTCTCTCTCTCTCTTTTGCTCTCTCTCTCTCTCTCTCTCTCTCTCTCACTCTTTATCGCTCTCTCTCTCGTTCATGCTCTCTCTCTTTATCGCTCTCTCTCTTCCTCTCCCTCCCTCCTTCTCTCTCCATCTCTCTGCCTCTCCCTTCTCTCTCTCCCCCCTTCTCTCTCCCTCTCCCCCCCCCCCCCCCCCCTCCCCCCTCAGCTGTTTGATTTCTTTGGACCCCATACTGCCGGCAGCCTCTAGTCACAACCCAAGGCCAGAGTTAAGGTGTGTGCAGTGTGTGTATTGATGTGTGAGCAGCAGGGGACAGAAATGAAGGAAGCATTGTGTCTGTGGCCTACCGGATTACTAAATCACTCATTGATCATTTCCGCTATCACGTTGGACACACACACACACACACACACACACACACACACACACACACACACACACACACACACACACACACACACACACACACACACACACACACACTGGACCTGTCTGTCTCTGCTTACTAAAGCACTCGTCCCTGTAATGGGCCGATCTGCCGCCACGCTGTAACCAGCGATAAAAGGGGCAATTAGCAACTCACCTGGCCCCTGAATGGACCCTTTGTGGGCTGAGCCAGGCGTTCACACCTAGTGTATAACCTCTCTTTACTGCCACACACATAAAGACACACAAACACACTTTCTGAAAGGTTAGTCTACTCTTTATGGTAGAACTCATAGCAGACCACCTAGTAGACCTCCTAGTAGACCTCACCTATTAGTAGACCACCTAATAGACCTCCTAGTAGACCACCTAGTAGACCTCACCTCCTAGTAGACCTCCTAATAGATCTCCTAGTAGACCTCACCTCCTAGTAGACCACCTAGTAGACCTCACCTCCTAGTAGACCACCTAGTAGACCTCCTAGTAGACCTCACCTATTAGTAGACCACCTAGTAGACCTCCTAGTAGACCACCTAGTAGACCTCACCTCCTAGTAGACCTCCTAATAGACCTCCTAGTAGACCTCACCTCCTAGTAGACCACCTAGTAGACCTCACCTCCTAGTAGACCACCTAGTAGACCTCCTAGTAGACCTCCTAGTAGACCTCACCTCCTAATAGACCTCCTAGTAGATCTCCTAATAGACCTCCCAGTAGACCTCCTAGTAGACCACCTAGTAGACTTCCTGGTAGACCTCCTAGTAGACCTCCTAATAGACCTCACCTCCTAATAGACCTCCCAGTAGACCTCCTAGTAGACCTCCTAATAGACCTCACCTCCTAGTAGACCCCATAGTAGACCTTACCTCATAATAGACCTCCTAGTAGACCTCACCTCCTAGTAGACCTCCTAGTAGACCTCACCTCCTAGTAGACCTCCTAGTAGACATCCTAGTAGACTTCACCTCCTAGTAGACCTCGCCTCCTAGTAGACCTCCTAATAGACCACCCAGAAGACCTCCCAGTAGACCTCCTAATAGACCTCCCAGTAGACCTCACCTCCTAGTAGACCTCCTAGTAGACCTCCTAATAGACCTCCCAGTAGACCTCCCCTCCCAGTAGACCTCCTAATAGACCACCTAGTAGACCTGATCTCCTAGTATACCTCCTAATAGACCTCACCTCCTAGTAGACCTCCTAGTAGACCTGAACTCCTAATAGCCCTCACCTCCTAGTAGACCTCCTAGTAGATATCCTAGTAGACCTCCTAGTAGATCTCCTAGTAGAACTCCTAGTAGAACTCACCTCCCAGTTGCCCCCATAGTAGAATATCCTAGTAGAATCTCCTAGTAGACCTTCTGGTAGAATCTCATATTAGACCTCTTAGTAGAATCTCAGAGTAGACCTCCTAGTAGAATCTCCTAGTAGTGCTCACCTCCTAGTAGACCTCTGACTAGACCACACCTCCTAGTACACCTCCTAGTAGACCTCCTAGTAGACCACACCTCCTAGTAGACCTCCTAGTAGACCTCCGAATAGACCCCCTAGTAGACCTCCTAGTAGACCTCCTAGTAGCCTCCTAGTAGTCATCCTAGTAGACCTCCTAGTAGACCTCACCTCCTAATAGACCACCTAGTAGACATCCTAGTAGACCTCACCTCCTAGTAGACCTCCTAGTAGACTTCCTAGTAGAACTCACCTCCTAGTAGACCTCCTAGTAGACCTCACCTCCTAGTAGACCTCCTAGTAGAACTCACCTCCTAGTAGACCTCCTAGTAGACCTCCTAGTAGACCTCACCTCCTACTAGACCTCCTAGTAGACCTCACCTCCTAGTAGACCTCCTAGTAGAACTCACCTCCTAGTAGATCTCCTAGTAGACCTCCTAGTAGACCTCACCTCCTAATAGACCTCCTAGTAGACCTCCTAGTAGACCTCACCTCCTAGTAGACCTCCTAGTAGACCTCACCTCCTAGTAGACCTCCTAGTAGAACTCACCTCCTAGTAGACCTCCTAGTAGACCTCCTAGTAGACCTCACCTCCTACTAGACCTCACCTCCTAGTAGACATCCTAGTAGACCTCCTAGTAGACCTCCTAGTAGACCTCACCTCCTACTAGACCTCACCTCCTTGTAGATCTCCTAGTAGACCTCCTAGTAGACCTCACCTCCTAGTAGACCTCCTAGTAGACCTCGCCTCCTAGTAGACCTCCTAGTAGGTCTCCTAGTAGACCTCACCTCCTAGTAGACCTCCTAGTGGACCTCCTAGTAGACCTCCTAGTAGACCTCACCTCCTAGTAGACCCCCTAGTAGACCTCACCTCCTAGTAGACCCCCTAGTAGACCTCACCTCCTAGTAGACCTCCTAGTAGCCCTCACCTCCTAGTAGACCTCCTAGTAGACCTCCTAGTAGACCTCACCTCCTAGTAGACCCCCTAGTAGACTTCACCTCCTAGTAGACCTCCTAGTAGACCTCACCTCCTAGTAGACCCCCTAGTAGACCTCACCTCCTAGTAGACCTCCTAGTAAACCTCCTAGTAGACAACAGACAACTAGATTCCTAGTCTAACCCCATGACTTGTCTCTTCTCAGATGGTGGTTACCCCCCCCCCCCAGCCACAGCCCACCACAGAACTTCCCCCATGGCGACAGTCTTCCCCTCACCCTCACACATCAGAATAACCTCTCATTAGAGTTAGGGCTGGGCGATATGGCCTAAAAAGCGTGAAGTAACAGACATTAGAGAATCATAGTATAACAGGAAGAGGATGGGGCTAAGTGACAGACAGACAGAGACTCATAGTATAACAGGAGGAAGATGGGGCTAAGCCACAGACAGAGACTCATAGTATAACAGGAGGAGGATGGGGCAAAGTCACAGACAGAGACTCATAGTAAACTGGATGAGGACGGGGCAAAGTCACAGACAGAGACTCATAGTATAACAGGAGGAGGATGGGACTAAGCCACAGACAGAGACTCATAGTATAACAGGGGGAGGATGGGGCAAAGTCACAGACAGAGACTCATAGTATAACAGGGGGAGGATGGGGCTAAGCCACAGACAGAGACTCATAGTAAACAGGAGGAGGATGGGGCAAAGTCACAGACAGAGACTCATAGTATAACAGGAGGAGGATGGGACTAAGCCACAGACAGAGACTCATAGTATAACAGGAGGAGGATGGGACTAAGCCACAGACAGAGACTCATAGTATAACAGGAGGAGGATGGGGCTAAGTCACAGACAGAGACAGCTGTGTGTGGGTGGGGGGGGGGGGGGGGGGTAGGTGTACGCGCATGAGTGTGTGTGTGTGTGTGTGTGTGTGTGTGTGTGTGTCTCTGTGTGTGTGTGTGTGTCTGTTTCTGTGTGTGTGTGTGTGTGTCTGTCTCTGTGTGTGTGTGTGTGTCTGTCTCTGTGTGTGTGTGTGTGTGTGTGTGTGTGTGTGTGTGTGTGTGTGTGTGTGTGTGTGTGTGTGTGTGTGTGTGTGTGTGTGTGTCTGTCTCTGTGTGTGTCTGTCTCTGTGTGTGTGTGTGTGTGTGTGTGTGTGTGTGTGTGTGTGTGTGTGTTCCACCCGAAAGTGGAAAGCTCTCCTTCCGCCGCTCCCCCCACCACCCTCATCCTAATCACTTTCCATCCTGACGACCCTGGGCTTTACTGCTCATCAGCCCACTGACACACCTGGATTAAAAACAGTAGAAACACCAGACTCAGTTAACCCCTACCTCCCTTATCAAACACAGCTACAGACTCAGTTAACCCCTACCTCCCTTATCAAACACAGCTACAGACTCAGTTAACCCCTACCTCCCTTATCAAACACAGCTACAGACTCAGTTAACCCCTACCTCCCTCAAACACAGCTACAGACTCAGTTAACCCCTACCTCCCTCAAACACAGCTACAGACTCAGTTAACCCCTACCTCCCTTATCAAACACAGCTACAGACTCAGTTAACCCCTACCTCCCTTATCAAACACAGCTACAGACTCAGTTAACCCCTACCTCCCTTATCAAACACAGCTACAGACTCAGTTAACCCCTACCTCCCTTATCAAACACAGCTACAGACTCAGTTAACTCCTACCTCCCTTATCAAACACAGCTACAGACTCAGTTAACCCCTACCTCCCTCAAACACAGCTACAGACTCAGTTAACCCCTACCTCCCTCAAACACAGCTACAGACTCAGTTAACCCCTACCTCCCTTATCAAACACAGCTACAGACTCAGTTAACCCCTACCTCCCTTATCAAACACAGCTACAGACTCAGTTAACCCCTACCTCCCTTATCAAACACAGCTACAGACTCAGTTAACCCCTACCTCCCTTATCAAACACAGCTACAGACTCAGTTAACCCCTACCTCCCTTATCAAACACAGCTACAGACTCAGTTAACCCCTACCTCCCTCAAACACAGCTACAGACTCAGTTAACCCCTACCTCCCTCAAACACAGCTACAGACTCAGTTAACCCCTACCTCCCTTATCAAACACAGCTACAGACTCAGTTAACCCCTACCTCCCTTATCAAACACAGCTACAGACTCAGTTAACCCCTACCTCCCTTATCAAACACAGCTACAGACTCAGTTAACTCCTACCTCCCTTATCAAACACAGCTACAGACTCAGTTAACCCCTACCTCCCTTATCAAACACAGCTACAGACTCAGTTAACCCCTACCTCCCTTATCAAACACAGCTACAGGCTCAGTTAACCCCTACCTCCCTTATCAAACACAGCTACAGACTCAGTTAACCCCTACCTCCCTTATCAAACACAGCTACAGACTCAGTTAACCCCTACCTCCCTTATCAAACACAGCTACAGACTCAGTTAACCCCTACCTCCCTCAAACACAGCTACAGACTCAGTTAACCCCTACCTCCCTTATCAAACACAGCTACAGACTCAGTTAACCCCTACCTCCCTTATCAAACACAGCTACAGACTCAGTTAACCCCTACCTCCCTTATCAAACACAGCTACAGACTCAGTTAACCCCTACCTCCCTTATCAAACACAGCTACAGACTCAGTTAACCCCTACCTCCCTTATCAAACACAGCTACAGACTCAGTTAACCCCTACCTCCCTCAAACACAGCTACAGACTCAGTTAACCCCTACCTCCCTTATCAAACACAGCTACAGACTCAGTTAACTCCTACCTCCCTTATCAAACACAGCTACAGACTCAGTTAACCCCTACCTCCCTTATCAAACACAGCTACAGACTCAGTTAACCCCTACCTCCCTTATCAAACACAGCTACAGACTCAGTTAACCCCTACCTCCCTCAAACACAGCTACAGACTCAGTTAACCCCTACCTCCCTTATCAAACACAGCTACAGACTCAGTTAACCCCTACCTCCCTTATCAA
>NC_048585.1:10133599-10151099 GCF_013265735.2 Oncorhynchus mykiss
AGGCTTTTATTCTGAAAAATGAGCGAGAATGGTAACATCGCGTCAGTGGATAGCTGTGTGTCCCCAGAGTTTTGCATGCGCGAGCAGCTTGGAGCTTTTCTCTCTCTCTCCTATTGAAAAAGCCCGGTTGAAATATTTTCTATTATTTATTCTAAAAACAACCTGAGGATTGATTATAAAAAACGTTTGACATGTTTCTACGAAGTTTACGGATACTATTTGGAATTTTTGTCTGCCCGTCGTGACCTGCACTAGCCTGTGGATTACTCAACAAAACGCCCCAACCAAATGGAGGTTTTAGGATATAAAATAATCTTTATCGAACAAAAGGAACATTTATTGTGTAACTGGGAGTCTCGTGAGTGCAAACGTCCGAAGATCATCAAAGGTAAGCGATTAATTGGATTGCTTTTCTGACTTTCGTGACCAATCTACTTTGCTGCTAGCTGTTTGTAATGTTTTGTCTGCTGAGAGAGATGTCCTCACATAAACGCTTGGTTTGCTTTCGCCGTAAAGCTTTTTTGAAATCTGACACGCCAGGTGGATTAACAACAAGCTAAGCTGTGTTTTGGTATATTGCACTTGTGATTTCATGAAAATTAAATATATTTCGTAATTTAATTTGAATTTGACGCTCTGCAATTCAGCGGATGTTGACGAAAATGATCCCGCTAACGGGATGGGTGCATCAAGAAGTTAACGATGGAATCAACACAATAAATAACTTCAATATTCTTATCTAAAATGAAGCAGTCCACGGCGGGACCTCATGAATAAAAGGGCGTGTCTGTCTACCCTCAGCGTGATCAGGTGTATATATATTATCTCTCTTACTTCATCTCCAGCACCTCCTCCAGGTGTTTCCTGCGTTCTGCCCTCAGTGTGGTCAGGTGGGCCTCCTTCTCAGCCAATGACTGCTGGGTAGAGGACAGCTTGGCCTGCATGGACTCCAGCTCCAGTTTCACCTTCCCCATGGCCGCAAGCAGCTCCTCCATCTGCCACAAAGATGATGATACACACACACACAGACAGGGTGGGATGGAAAGAGGGGACAGAGAGAGGGACAGAGAGAGGGACAGAGAGAGGGACAGAGAGAGGAACAGAGAGGGACAGAGAGGGACAGAGAGAGGGACAGAGAGGGACAAAGAGGGGGACAGAGAGGGAAAGAGACGGGGACAGAGAGGGACAGAGAGGGGGACAGAGAGGGACAGAGAGAGGGAAAGAGAGGGGGACAGAGAGTGACAGAGTGAGGGACAGAGAGGGGGATAGATAGGGAGACAGAGAGGGGGATAAATAGGGGGACAAAGAGGGACAGAGAGAAGGATGAGTGTGAAGAGAAAACACCGATACGAGGAAGAAAACAGAGGAAGAACATATGTAAAATAAGGAAAGAGGACAACAGGAAGTGATGCAGACAGACAGATGGACAGTGGACAAGATGGATGGAGAGCGAGAGGTGAGAGATGACAGGCAGAGAGAGGACAGTATCCCACGGCAACACGGAGAGAGAGAAGGAGTGAAGTGGTGAGAGGAGACAAAGAAGGTGAGAGTGAGGAAGAGAGAGAGAGAGAGAGGGGGAGAGAGAGAGAGAGAGAGAGAGATGGAGAAAGGAGGGGGAGAGGAGGGAAGGAGACAGGACAGTGAATGTAGATAATGAGGTTGTGTAGGGGAGAGTTGAAGACACACAGGGAGAGAGAGAAACCAGGAATCAGAGGAGACCACTGATAGTAGTCTCAGTATTAACAGATATTGACCTACAGTGTCCCACTCTGTGTGTGTGTAAACGTTAGTGTGTGTGTGTGTGTGTTTAAAAGTATATAACATACTGTAACAATGAAAGCTACTTTAAGGATGAAAAATAAAGTCCTTCTATGTTCTCCTAGTTCTCCTTCTCCTATATAGTGCCCTCCCTCCCTCCCTCCCTCCCTCCCTCCCTCCCTCTGTTTCCATCCTCCCTCTCATTCCATCATGTCACATTGTTAGTAACCAGAGGAGCGTAGGAGAGTTGTATACAGGGAGTAAATCACTGTGCTATGGCAGGTTTATGTATTGGACAGAGGAGGACGGTTGGAGGAGGATGGAGGAGCTTGGTTCTGGGTGTTTCTCACGGGCTGGAGAATGCTGCGGTTTACCCCGAGACCGGCCTGGAGAGGGAAGAGAGAGGGAGAGAGAGACCTGTGGCTAGTGGCTTCAACGCCCCGGAGTGGTCAGGCTATCCTATACCCCACTACCCCTACCCCTCTCTCCTCTTTCTCTCTCACTCTCTCCATCCCTCTCTCTCTCCTCTCTCTCCATCCCTCTCTCTCTCCTCTCTCCCCATCCCCCTCTCCCTCTCTCTCCCCATCCCTCTCTCTCTCCTCTCTCCCCATCCATGTCTCTCCCCATCCCCCTATCCCTCTCCCCATCCCTCTCTCTCCCCATCCCTCTCTCTCTCGCCCCCTACCTCTCTGATCTCCAGTGGCTCGTATATTTTCCCATAAAGCCAGTCCTAAGAGGTCCTTTCAGCCTCAACACCTAGCTCCGCTCTGGGGACTGGATCACTTTACAGTCTGTATGTACAACAGTAACACTGGAAACCCTGCTGCTCCCTCTGACTGTGGTCATGGTGTAGTCGTATCAGCCCTCTAGATCAGACATCCTCTCAGGCTGAATACATGGACAAACGATGTATTCAGAAAGTAGTCAGACTTTTTCCACATTTTGTTACATTACAGCCTTATTCTAAAATGAATTACATTGTTTATTTTTCCTCATCAATCTACACACCGTACCCCATTATGATATCACCATACCCCATAATGACATCACAATACACCATGATGACATCACAATACCCCATGATGACATCACAATACCCCATGATGACATCACAATACCCCATAATGACATCACAATACCCCATGATGACATAATAAAAAAATATATATAAATTTGCAAAAAACAAAAAAACAACAGTTGTTGCTTTGTCGTTATGGGGTATTGTGATGTCGTTATGGGGTATTGTGATGTCGTTATGGGGTATTGTGATGTCATTATGGGGTATTGTGATGTCGTTATGGGGTATTGTGATGTCATCATGGGGTATTGTGATGTCGTTATGGGGTATTGTGATGTCGTTATGGGGTATTGTGATGTCGTTGTGGGGTATTGTGATGTCGTTATGGGGTATTGTGATGTCGTTGTGGGGTATCGTGATGTCGTTATGGAGTATTGTGATGTCGTTATGGGGTATCGTGATGTTGTTATGGGGTATTGTGATGTCGTTATGGGGTATTGTGATGTCGTTGTGGGGTATTGTGATGTCGTTGTGGGGTATCGTGATGTCGTTATGAGGTATTGTGATGTCGTTGTGGGGTATCGTGATGTCGTTATGGGGTATTATGATGTCGTTATGGGATATTGTGATGTCGTTATGGGGTATTGTGATGTCGTTATGGGGTATTGTGATGTCGTTATGGGGTATCGGGATGTCGTTATGGGGTATCGGGATGTCGTTATGGGGTATCGGGATGTCGTTATGGGGTATCGTGATGTTGTTATGGGGTATCGTGATGTCGTTATGGGGTATTGTGATGTCGTTATGGGGTATTGTGATGTCGTTATGGGGTATTGTGATGTCGTTATGGGGTATCGGGATGTCGTTATGGGGTATCGTGATGTTGTTATGGGGTATTGTGATGTCGTTATGGGGTATTGTGATGTCGTTATGGGGTATTGTGATGTTGTTACGGGGTATTGTGATGTCGTTATGGGGTATTGTGATGTCGTTATGGGGGTATTGTGATGTCGTTGTGGGGTATTGTGATGTCGTTATGGGGTATTGTGATGTCGTTATGGGGTATTGTGATGTCGTTATGGGGTATTGTGATGTCGTTATGGGGTATTGTGATGTCGTTATGGGGTAATGTGATGTCGTTATGGGGTATTGTGATGTCGTTATGGGGTATTGTGATGTCGTTATGGGCTAATGTGATGTCGTTATGGGGTATTGTGATGTCGTTATGGGGTATTGTGATGTCGTTATGGGATATTGTGATGTCGTTATGGGGTATTGTGATGTCGTTATGGGGTATTGTGATGTCGTTATGGGATATTGTGATGTCGTTATGGGGTATTGTGATGTCGTTATGGGGTATTGTGATATGGGGTATTGTGATGTCGTTATGGGGTATTGTGATGTCTTTATGGGATATTGTGATGTCGTTGTGGGGTATCGTGATGTCGTTATGGGGTATTGTGATGTCGTTATGGGGTCTTGTGATGTCGTTATGGGATATTGTGATGTCGTTATGGGGTATTGTGATGTCGTTATGGGGTATTGTGATGTCATCATGGGGTATTGTGATGTCGTTATGGGGTATTGTGATGTCGTTATGGGGTATTGTGATGTCGTTATGGGGTATTGTGATGTCTTTATGGGATATTGTGATGTCGTTGTGGGGTATCGTGATGTCGTTATGGGGTATTGTGATGTCGTTATGGGATATTGTGATGTCGTTATGGGGTATTATGATGTCATTATGGGTTATTGTCATATGGGGTATTGTGATGTCGTTATGGGGTATTGTGATGTCGTTATGGGGTATTGTGATGTCGTTATGGGGTATTGTGATGTCGTTATGGGGTATTGTGATGTCGTTATGGGATATCGTGATGTCGTTATGGGGTATTGTGATGTCGTTATGGGGTATTGTGATGTCGTTATGGGGTATCGTGATGTCGTTATGGGGTATTGTGATGTCGTTATGGGGTATTGTGATGTCGTTATGGGGTATTGTGATGTCGTTATGGGGTATTGTGATGTCGTTATGGGGTATTGTGATGTCGTTATGGGGTATTGTGATGTCGTTATGGGGTATTGTGATGTCGTTATGGGGTATTGTGATGTCGTTATGGGGTATTGTGATGTCGTTATGGGGTATTGTGTGTAGATTGATGAGGGACATTTTTTTTATTTAAATCCATTTTAGAATAAGGCTGTAACGTAACAAAATGTGGAAAATGTGAAGGGGTCTGAATACTTTCTGAATGCACCGTGTATACACTCATATTGAGGCTGATATACAGCCAACTGTACCGTACATAGACTCATATTGAGGCTGATATACAGCCAACTGTACCGTACATAGACTCATATTGAGGCTGATATACAGCCAACTGTACCGTACATAGACTCATATTGAGGCTGATATACAGCCAACTACAGCCAACTGCACTGTACATAGACTCATATTGAGGCTGATATACAGCCAACTGTACCGTACATAGACTCATATTGAGGCTGATATACAGCCAACTACAGCCAACTGTACCGTACATAGACTCATATTGAGGCTGATATACAGCCAACTTTACCGTACATAAGCTCATATTGAGGCTGATATACAGCCAACTGTACCGTACATAGACTCATATTGAGGCTGATATACAGCCAACTGTACCGTACATAGACTCATATTGAGGCTGATATACAGCCAACTGTATCGTACATAGACTCATATTGAGGCTGATATACAGGCAACTGTACCGTACATAGACTCATATTGAGGCTGATATACAGCCAACTGTACCGTACATAGACTCATATTGAGGCTGATATACAGCCAACTGTACCGTACATAGACTCATATTGAGGCTGATATACAGCCAACTGTACCGTACATAGACTCATATTGAGGCTGATATACAGGCAACTGTACCGTACATAGACTCATATTGAGGCTGATATACAGCCAACTGTACCGTACATAGACTCATATTGAGGCTGATATACAGCCAACTGCACTGTACATAGACTCATATTGAGGCTGATATACAGCCAACTGTACCGTACATAGACTCATATTGAGGCTGATATACAGCCAACTGTACCGTACATAGACTCATATTGAGGCTGATATACAGCCAACTGCACTGTACATAGACTCATATTGAGGCTGATATACAGCCAACTACAGCCAACTGCACTGTACATAGACTCATATTGAGGCTGATATACAGGCAACTTAACTTTAATGTAAGTATCAAGTTGGTACCGTTAGCTACAGCTCTAGGATCAGCTTACACTTACAGCTTACACAGCTTACAGCTTACACAGCTTACACTCCCCAAACCCCTCATCCAGGTAGAAGTTGGTACCGTTAGGTACAGCTCTAGGATCAGCTTACACTCCCCAAACCCCTCATCCAGGTAGAAGTTGGTACCGTTAGGTACAGCTCTAGGATCAGCTTACACTCCCCAAACCCCTCATCCAGGTAGAAGTTGGTACCGTTAGGTACAGCTCTAGGATCCGCTTACACTCCCCAAACCCTCTCAGGGAGGAAGAGCAACAGTAACCATAGAGATGGAGTTGCTGTGAAACCAGAGGTGAAAACCAACTTGGTGCATCAAGGCTCTCATCAGTGGTGCTTCCCTCTGCTGGCTGGTCAGAGTGTGGCGTTCAGCCTGGGAAAGCGTTCAGCATCAGGCCGCCCTCATAACTCACTGTGTTAATGTACTGCTCTGAGCCCCAACCAGCCTCTATACTGAGCTCAGAGAGGCCCTGCGTTATGAAACGCTACACACACAGATTTATGTCCCTCTGTTTTCCTGTCTCTCTCTCTTCACCTCTTCCTTCTGGCCTCCTTCTTCCTTCCTTTGTTACTTCTCTCCCTTTCTGTCTCGTATCTCTCTCTCTCTTTCTGTCTCGTATCTCTCTCTCTCTTTCTGTCTCGTATCTCTCTCTCTCTTTCTGTCTCGTATCTCTCTCTCTCTTTCTGTCTCGTATCTCTCTCTCTCTTTCTGTCTCGTATCTCTCTCTCTCTTTCTGTCTCGTATCTCTCTCTCTCTTTCTGTCTCGTATCTCTCTCTCTCTTTCTGTCTCGTTTCTCTCTCTCTCTTTCTGTCTCGTATGTCTCTCTCTCTTTCTGTCTTGTATCTCTCTCTCTCTCTTTCTGCTTCGTGTCTCTCTTTCTGCTTCGTGTCTCTCTTTCTGCTTCGTGTCTCTCTTTCTGCTTCATGTCTCTCTTTCTGCTTCGTGTCTCTCTTTCTGCTTCGTCTCTCTTTCTGCTTCGTGTCTCTCTTTCTGCTTCGTGTCTCTCTTTCTGCTTCATGTCTCTCTTTCTGCTTCGTGTCTCTCTTTCTGCTTCGTGTCTCTCTTTCTGCTTCGTGTCTCTCTTTCTGCTTCATGTCTCTCTTTCTGCTTCGTGTCTCTCTTTCTGCTTCGTCTCCCTTTCTGCTTCGTGTCTCTCTTTCTGCTTCGTGTCTCTCTTTCTGCTTCGTGTCTCTCTCTCTCTTTCTGCTTCGTGTCTCTCTCTCTCTTTCGTGTCTCTCTTTCTGCTTCGTCTCTCTCTCTCTTTCTGCTTTGTGTCTCTCTTTCTGCTTCGTGTCTCTCTTTCTGCTTCGTGTCTCTCTCTCTCTTTCTGCTTCGTGTCTCTCTCTCTCTTTCGTGTCTCTCTTTCTGCTTCGTCTCTCTCTCTCTTTCTGCTTCTTGTCTCTCTTTCTGCTTCGTGTCTCTCTTTCTGTTTTGTGTCTCTCTTTCTGCTTCGTCTCTCTCTCTCTTTCTGCTTCTTGTCTCTCTTTCTGCTTCTTGTCTCTCTTTCTGCTTCGTGTCTCTCTTTCTGTTTTGTGTCTCTCTTTCTGCTTCATCTCTCTCTCTCCCCCCCTTCCTTCCTTTGTTATTTCTTTCTCTTTCTGTCTCGTATCTCTCTCTCTCCTTTCACCTCTTTCTCTGGCCTCCTTCCTCATAATCTCTCTCTCCCTCTTCTCTTTCCTCTACTACTCTGTCGTTACTAAGTATCTGTGGTGAAACCAGAACCCTGAAATGGGTCAGTGAGAAGACTGTTCCTGTGCCGATTTATGCTTTTCAATATTCTGATGGACGCCCAAAACACAGGGTTGATTTGACACGCACACGCACACGCACACACACACACACACGCTACGGCTGGATTCCTCTTTTTCTTCGTCTCCATTTTCAGCTAAAACAGATTCTGTCAGAATTGAATCTGGTTTGAGGTGAAGAGGTCACATCTTCAACAAATAAATCTCTGGGAGTTTCTAGGAACCTGATAGACTGTGGCTGCGCTCCAAATGGTAGACTATTCCCTATATAGTACACTACTTTAGACCAGAGTCATATTCCCTATATAGTACACTACTTTAGACCAGAACCCTATTCCCTATATAGTGCACTACTTTAGACCAGAGCCCTGTTCCCTATATAGTGCACTACTTTAGACCAGAGTCATATTCCCTATATAGTACACTACTTTAGACCAGAGCCCTATTCCCTATATAGTGCACTACTTTAGACCAGAGCCCTGTTCCCTATATAGTGCACTACTTTAGACCAGAGCCCTGTTCCCTATATAGTGCACTACTATAGACCAGAGCCCTATTCCCTATATAGTGCACTACTTTAGACCAGAGCCCTATTCTCTATATAGTACACTACTTTAGACCAGATCCCTATTCCCTATATAGTGCACAGAGTGGTCTGGAGATAACAGGACTATAGTCAGAGAGAACAGAGTGGTCTGGAGATAACAGGACTGTAGTCAGAGAGAACAGAGTGGTGTGGAGATAACAGGACTGTAGTCAGAGAGAACAGAGTGGTCTGGAGATAACAGGACTGTAGTCAGAGAGACCAGAGTGGTGTGGAGATAACAGGACTGTAGTCAGAGGGACCAGAGTGGTGTGGCGATAACAGGACTGTAGTCAGAGAGACCAGAGTGGTGTGGCGATAACAGGACTGTAGTCAGAGAGACCAGAGTGGTGTGGAGATAACAGGACTGTAGTCAGAGAGAACAGAGTGGTCTGGAGATAACAGGACTGTAGTCAGAGAACAGAGTGGTTTGGAGATAACTTCCACCCTTTCCACCGTTCTCCCATCCCACTATGCCTAACTAAAGGGATTATGCTGACACACACACACACACACACACACACACACACACACACACACACACACACACACACACACACACACACACACACACACACACCGCTGAGAGGAGTCAGTGTAACTCACCGGAGAGAGCAGGTAGATAGAGGGAGAGGTACAGTAGTTATAACCAGTCAGTAACCTGCCAACACTATCTCTCTGCCCTCACTGTGCTATCACTAGCTCTCTGCCCTCACTGTGCTATCACTATCTCTCTGCCCTCACTGTGCTATCACTGTCTCTCTGCCCTCACTGTGATATCACTATCTCTCTGCCCTCACTGTGCTATCACTATATCTCTCCCCTCACTGTGCTATCACTATCTCTCTGCCCTCACTGTGCTATCACCATCTCTCTCCCCTCACTGTGCTATCACCATCTCTCTGCCCTCACTGTGCTATCACCATCTATCTGCCCTCACTGTGCTATCACTATCTCTCCCCTCACTGTGCTATCACTATCTCTCTGCCCTCACTCTGCTATCACTATCTCTCTGCCCTCACTGTGCTATCACCATCTCTCTGTCCTCACTGTGCTATCACCATCTATCTACCCTCACTGTGCTATCACTATCTCTCCCCTCACTGTGCTATCACTATCTCTCTGCCCTCACTGTGCTATCACTATCTCTCTGCCCTCACTGTGCTAGTGTACACTGGGCTGAGCTAAGCTATTGGCTGGTTGTAATTCCTGACCCCTGCTCTGTAGCGTAGCTATTACCACAACCTACTGCTCAATATCACTAGACATCATGTTTCTCTGATAGACAGACAGAAGTGGAGGAGTGGAAACGAGAGGGGAGGAGAGAGGATGTGAGGGGAGGAGAGAGGAGGGAAGTGGAGGAGAGAGGAGGAGAGAGGATGTGAGGGGAGGAGAGAGGAGGGGAGGGGAGGAGGAGAGAGGATGTGAGGGGAGGAGAGAGGAGGGAAGCAAAGGAGAGAGGATGTGAGGGGAGGAGAGAGGATGTGAGGGGAGAGGATGGGAGAGGAGGAGAGAGGAGGGGAGGGGAGGAGAGAGGAGGGAAGCGGAGGAGAGAGGATGTGAGGGGAGGGGAGGAGGAGAGAGGATGTAAGGGGAGGAGAGAGGAGGGAAGCGGAGGAGAGAGGATGTGAGGGGAGGAGAGAGGATGTGAGGGGAGGGGAGAGGAGGAGAGAGGAGGGGAGGGGAGGAGAGAGGAGGGAAGCGGAGGAGAGAGGATGTGAGGGGAGGAGAGAGGATGTGAGGGGAGGAGAGAGGAGGAGAGAGGATGTGAGGGGAGAAGAGAGGATGTGAGGGGAGGAGAGAGGAGGGAAGCAGAGGAGAGAGGATGTGAGGGGAGGAGAGAGGAGGGAAGCAGAGGAGAGAGGATGTGAGGGGAGGGGAGAGGAGGAGACAGGAGAGGAGGGAAGGGGAGGGGAGAGGAGGCGAGAGGAGGGGAGGGGAGGAGAGAGGATGTGAGGGGAGGAGAGAGGAGAGAAGCGGAGGAGAGAGGAGGACAGAGGGTGTGAGGGGAGGGGAGAGGAGGAGAGAGGAGGGGAGGGGAGGAGAGAGGATGTGAGTGGAGGAGAGAGGAGTAGAGAGGAGGGGAGGGGAGGAGAGAGGATGTGAGGGAAGGAGAGAGGATGTGAGGGGAGGAGAGAGGAGGGAAGCGGAGGAGAGAGGATGTGAGGGGAGGGGAGAGGAGGAGAGAGGAGGGGAGGAGAGGAGGAGAGAGGAGGGAAGCGGAGGAGAGAGGAGGAGAGAGGAGGGAAGCGGAGGAGAGAGGAGAGAGGATGTGAGGGGAGGGGAGAGGAGGCGAAAGGAAGGGAGGGAAGGAGAGAGGAGGAGAGAGAGGAGGAGAGACAGAGTAGTGGTAACATCTGTGCCATAATGAGACACACTAGGTATCCTTAGCTGCACCACTGTGGGCATTCTCAGGATAGTTCATTTGGTTTTATAATGATGGTTTTATAATAATTCATTTGTATTCATTTTATTCACAGGTTTTTGAAGAGAAAGGAGGAGGTGGGAAGGTGTTCATTTGACACACACACACACACACACACACACACACACACACACACACACACTGAGGCCCCCTAAGGCTAAGCCTTCTCACTAAAGCGGTGGGGATTCTGATGCTCTCATCTCTCAGTGGGAACACTTACAAAATGACTCACCGCCCTCCCATACACCTCCCACTGTACCCCACCATCTATGTACCTTACTGTCCTGTACCTCACTGTCCTGTACCTCACTGTCCTGTACCTCACTGTACTGTACCTCACTGTCCTGTCCTGTACCTTACTGTCCTGTCCTGTACCTTACTGTCCTGTACCTTATAGTCCTGTACCTTACTGTCCTGTACCTTACTGTCCTGTCCCTTACTGTCCTGTACCTTACTGTCCTGTCCTGTACCTTACTGTCCTGTCCTGTACCTTACTGTCCTGTACCTTATAGTCCTGTACCTTACTGTCCTGTCCCTTACTGTCCTGTCCCTTACTGTCCTGTACCTTACTGTCCTGTCCTGTACCTCACTGTCCTGTACCTTACTGTCCTGTCCTGTACCTTACTGTCCTGTACCTTACTGTCCTGTACCTTACTGTCCTGTACCTCACTGTCCTGTACCTCACTGTCCTGTACCTTACTGTCCTGTACCTCACTGTCCTGTACCTTACTGAACTGTACCTTACTGTCCTGTACCTCACTGTCCTGTACCTTACTGAACTGTACCTTACTGTCCTGTACCTCACTGTCCTGTACCTTACTGTACTGTACCTCACTGTCCTGTACCTTATAGTCCTGTACCTTATAGTCCTGTACCTTACTGTCCTGTACCTTACTGTCCTGTACCTTACTGTCCTGTACCTCACTGTCCTGTACCTTACTGTCCTGTACCTTACTGTCCTGTACCTTACTGTCCTGTACCTTACTGTCCTGTCCTGTACCTTACTGTCCTGTACCTTACTGTCCTGTACCTTACTGTCCTGTACCTCACTGTCCTGTACCTTATAGTCCTGTACCTTACTGTCCTGTCCTGTACCTTACTGTCCTGTACCTCACTGTCCTGTACCTCACTGTCCTGTACCTTACTGTCCTGTACCTTGCTGTCCTGTACCTTACTGTACTGTACCTCACTGTCCTGTACCTTATAGTCCTGTACCTTACTGTCCTGTACCTCACTGGTCTGTACCTTATAGTCCTGTACCTTACTGTTCTGTCCTGTACCTTACTGTCCGGTCCTGTACCTTACTGTCCTGTACCTTACTGTACTGTCCTGTACCTTACTGTCCTGTCCTGTACCTTACTGTTCTGTCCTGTACCTTACTGTCCTGTACTGTACCTTACTGTTCTGTCCTGTACCTTACTGTTCTGTCCTGTACCTTACTGTTCTGTCCTGTACCTTACTGTTCTGTCCTGTACCTTACTGTACTGTACCTCACTGAGAGAGAGAGAGAGAGAGAGAGAGAGAGAGAGAGAGAGAAATCATGAGTAAAGAGAGAGAGAGAGAGAGAGAGAGAGAGAGAAAGAAAGAGAGAGAAATCATGAGTAGAGAGAGAGAGAGAGAGAGAGAGAGAGAGAGAGAGAGAGAGAGAGAGAAAACACTAGTAAAGAGAGAGAGAGAGAGAGACTGACAGAGATAACTGAGAGAAAGATTAAAAGCCTAGAAGGCAGCAGGATGCTAATCACTCCAATGTGTGGAGAAATAAAGTGAGGAAAAGAGTGGAGAAGAGAGGAGAGAGGAGAGAAGGGGAGGGATAAAGGAGAGGAGAGAGGGATAGAGGAGAGGATGGATAGAGGAGAGGAGCGAGGGATGAGGAGAGGAGAGAAGGGGAGGGATAAAGGAGAGGAGAGAGGGATAGAGGTGAGGAGAGAGCGATGAGGAGAGGAGAGTAGAGAGGGATGAGGAGAGGAGAGGAGAGGAGAGGAGAGGAGAGGAGAGGAGAGGGAGGGAGAGCGTGTGTCCCTCACTGCCAGGAGGTCAGATAGCATTACCACAGACAACCCTATTTCCTAAGACCTGATCCCAGAGCTAAAACCCTCCTCTTGTAAATGGCCTTAAGGCACCCACAATACCTCTGGATTTGAACCAGTCAACCCAAGCTGAGCTTAGCACAAGATGAAAAATGGCTCCCATAACATTATGTGGACAAGACACAGCTAAATAAGCTGGAGATATGAATCAGCTATAGATGGTTTATGTCCACGATGCCCAGAGCTTTAAACCCAGAGCTTTAAACCTGTATATATCATGCACTGTCTTTGTCTAACCTTGACCAGGGTGGGAGATACATATGATAGGGAGACTCAATGTAGTAGCACACAAACACACACACACACACATCCCCCTACACACACACACATCCCCCTACACACACACACACACCAGACGCACCCCCACACAGACATGCACACACACACACACATCCCCCTACACACACACACACACACACACACACACACACACACACACACACACACACACACACACACACACACACACACACACACACACACACACACACACACACACACACAAACACACACACACACACATCCCCCTACACACACACACATCCCCCTACACACACACACACACCAGACGCACCCCCACACAGACATGCACACACACACACATCCCCCTACACACACACACACACACACACACACACACACACACACACACACACACACACACACACACACACACACACACACACACACACACACACACACACACACACACACACACACACACACACACATACAGTATGGTCCCACTAATCCTGCTTTCCTAATGACTGGTACCGAGACAGTGAGACATGGCTCAGTTAATGAAGAGCTTATGACTGATTTTCCCCTGCGGTCCCATTCCAGTCAGTCTTAAGGCGTTTTACAGGAAGAGGGGCCTTAGCAGCAGGTCCTAGATCAGATTTAACAGTCCGCCTTAAAGACCCTTAAAGACAGGAAAATATCCAGCATTGTTCATTGACAAAGAGGAAGAGAGGGGACAAAAGGTTTTACCTTTCCTCCTCAAGGTGTTGAGAGGGGGAGAAGAGGAGAGGGTATTCTTGGCTGTTTCATGAGGTGTGTGTGTGTGATCCTACTGGCAAGTGTCTTCTCTGACATTTTTAACATCTCCCTGTCTGAGTCTGTAATACCAACATGTTTCAAACAGACCACCATAGTTCCTGTGCCCAAGGAAGCGAAGTTAACCTGCCTAAATGATTACCACCCCGTAGCACTCGCGTCGGTAGCCATGAAGTGCTTTGAAAGGCATGGCTCACATCAACAGCATCCATACCCTAGACCCACTCCAATTTGCATACCGCCCCAACAGAGCCACATATGATTCAATCTCTATTGCACTCCACACTGCCACTTCCCACCTGGACAAAAGGAACACCTATGTGAGAATGCTGTTCATTGACTACAGCTCAGCGTTCAACACCATAGTACCCTCAAAGCTCATCACTAAGCGAAGGACCCTGGGACTGAACACCTCCCTTTGTAACTGGATCCTGGACTCCTGACAGGCTGCCCCCAGGTGGTGAGGGTAGGCAACAACACATCCGCCACGCTGATCCTCAACACTGGGGCCCCTCAGGGGTGTGTACTTAGTCCCCTCCTGTACTACCTGCTCACCCATGACTGTGTGGCCAAACACAACTCCAACACCATTATTAAGTTTGCTGGCGACACAACAGTGGTAGGCCTGATCTCCGACAACGATGAGACAGCCTATAGGGAGGAGGCCAAAGACCTGGCCGTGTGGTGCCAGGACAACAACCTCTCCCTCAATGTGAGTAAGACAAAGGAGCTGATCGTGGACTACAGGAAAAGGCGGGCCGAACAGGCCCCCATTGACATCGACGGGGCTGTAGTGGAGCGGGTCGAGAGTTTCAAGTTACTTGGTGCCCACATCACCAACGATCTATCATGGTTCAAACACACCAAGACAGTCGTGAAGAGGGCACGACAAAACCTTTTCCCCTCAGGAGACTGAAAAGATTTGGCATGGGTCCCAGATCCTCAAAAAGTTCTACAGCTGCACCATCGAGAGCATCCTGACCGGTTGCATCACTACCTGGTATGGCAACTGCTCGGCATCTGACCGTAAGGCTCTACAGAGGGTAGTGGATACGGCCCAGTACATCACTGGAGCCAAGCTTCCTGCCACCCAGGACCTATATAATAGGCGTGTCAGAGGAAAGCCCATAAAATTGTCAGAGACTCCAGGCACCTGTTTTCTCTGCTACCGCACAGCAAGCGGTACTGGTACGCCAAGTCTAGGACCAAAAGGCTCCTGAACAGCTTCTACCCCCCAAGCCATAAGGCTGCTGAACAATTCATTAAATGGCCACCGGACTATTTACATTGACCTTTCCCCGCTATGAGAGAAGAAACAGAGAGAGTAACAAGAGACAAAGAAGAAAGAGCAGAGAGAATATGGTGAGCACAACAATATTTTACACAAAAGCAGCATCAGCAAAAACGGTAAATTGGTGTTTCAAATGGCAGAACATGGAGTTCCATATGGCAGAACATGGAGTTCCAAATGGCAGAACATGGAGTTCCATATGGCAGAACATGGAGTTCCAAATGGCAGAACATGGAGTTCCATATGACAGAACATGGAGTTCCATATGGCAGAACATGGAGTTCCATATGGCAGAACATGGAGTTCCATATGGCAGAACATGGAGTTCCATATGGCAGAACATGGAGTTCCATATGGCAGAACATGGAGTTCCATATGGCAGAACATGGAGTTCCAAATGGCAGAACATGGAGTTCCATATGGCAGAACATGGAGTTCCATATGGCAGAACATGGAGTTCCATATGGCAGAACATGGAGTTCCATATGGCAGAACATGGAGTTCCATATGGCAGAACATGGAGTTCCAAATGGCAGAACATGGAGTTCCATATGGCAGAACATGGAGTTCCATATGGCAGAACATGGAGTTCCATATGGCAGAACATGGAGTTCCAAATGGCAGAACATGGAGTTCCATATGGCAGAACATGGAGTTCCATATGGCAGAACATGGAGTTCCATATGGCAGAACATGGAGTTCCATATGGCAGAACATGGAGTTCCATATGGCAGAACATGGTGTTCCAAATGCCAGAACATGGAGTTCCATATGGCAGAACATGGTGTTCCATATGGTAGAACATGGTGTTCCATATGGCAGAACATGGAGTTCCATATGGCAGAACATGGAGTTCCATATGGCAGAACATGGAGTTCCATATGGCAGAACATGGAGTTCCATATGGCAGAACATGGAGTTCCAAATGGCAGAACATGGTGTTCCAAATGGTAGAACATGGAGTTCCATATGGCAGAACATGGAGTTCCATATGGCAGAACATGGAGTTCCATATGGCAGAACATGGAGTTCCAAATGGCAGAACATGGAGTTCCAAATGGCAGAACATGGAGTTCCAAATGACAGAACATGGTGTTCCATATGGCAGAACATGGAGTTCCATATGGCAGAACATGGAGTTCCATATGGCAGAACATGGAGTTCCAAATGGCAGAACATGGAGTTCCATATGGCAGAACATGGAGTTCCATATGGCAGAACATGGAGTTCCATATGGCAGAACATGGAGTTCCATATGGCAGAACATGGAGTTCCATATGGCAGAACATGGTGTTCCAAATGCCAGAACATGGAGTTCCATATGGCAGAACATGGTGTTCCATATGGTAGAACATGGTGTTCCATATGGCAGAACATGGAGTTCCATATGGCAGAACATGGAGTTCCATATGGCAGAACATGGAGTTCCATATGGCAGAACATGGAGTTCCATATGGCAGAACATGGAGTTCCAAATGGCAGAACATGGTGTTCCAAATGGTAGAACATGGAGTTCCATATGGCAGAACATGGAGTTCCATATGGCAGAACATGGAGTTCCATATGGCAGAACATGGAGTTCCAAATGGCAGAACATGGAGTTCCAAATGGCAGAACATGGAGTTCCAAATGACAGAACATGGTGTTCCATATGGCAGAACATGGAGTTCCATATGGCAGAACATGGAGTTCCAAATGGCAGAACATGGAGTTCCATATGGCAGAACATGGAGTTCCATATGGCAGAACATGGTGTTCCAAATGGTAGAACATGGAGTTCCAAATGGCAGAACATGGAGTTCCAAATGGCAGAACATGGAGTTCCATATGGCAGAACATGGAGTTCCATATGGCAGAACATGGTGTTCCAAATGGTAGAACATGGAGTTCCAAATGGCAGAACATGGAGTTCCATATGGCAGAACATGGAGTTCCATATGGCAGAACATGGAGTTCCATATGGCAGAACATGGTGTTCCAAATGGTAGAACATGGAGTTCCATATGGCAGAACATGGTGTTCCAAATGGTAGAACATGGAGTTCCAAATGGCAGAACATGGATTTCCATATGGCAGAAACACAAACATTTGTTTTCGTTTGCTCTTTCCACTTTAATCATAAAAGACAGACAGGTATTGACAACGTCTGAATTACTCTCTCTCTCTACAGCCAAACACACAAAGCCTCCGCCCTCACACTGCCCCCTGCAGCATTTCATAAGAACTGCAGCCTCCCC
>NC_048585.1:10158599-10168599 GCF_013265735.2 Oncorhynchus mykiss
GTAAATTTCCTTGAATTTTTCTGGAAATTTTCAATGAGAAGTCTGGGAATTTTCAATGGGAAGTCTGGGAATTTTCAATGGGAAGTAAAGCCTGGGAATTTGGGGGAATTTGTTAACTAGTAAATGTGTTAACTAGTAAATAGTAGCCTACTGCAAAGTGTGTTTAAATAATTTCTAACATGTTAACAATTTCTGCTTGTTAGTTTTTGCTACCATGTGGGTTTAATCTTGCTTGAGCCTGCTGACTGAGGAGTGTTAATTCACCTGTTTCCATACATGTTTCATTTTAAAACATTTATCTTACAAAATAGTTGTTTAATCTAACTGCTTAACTATTTATTTGTACATGGAATTGTATTTGTGATTTTTTTAATTCATTTTTTTCTAATCTTTACAGGAAAATGCCACGGGCATTTGATGAGTGGAGACATTTCACTGCCTAATTTAGAAGGAAAAGCTGTGTACATTTGCAAATACTGTCAAATATTATAACGTTGAAGCCGGAAGTTTACATACACCTTCGCCAAATACATTTAAACTCACTTTTTACCAATTCCTGACATTTAATCCTAGCAATAATTCCTAGTACAAATTCCCTGTCTTAGGTCAGCTAGGATCACCACTTTATTTTAAGAATGTGAAATGTCAGAACAATAGTAGAGAGGATGATTTATTTCAGCTTTTATTTCTTTCATCACATTCCCAGTGGGTCAGAAGTTTACATCCATTCAATTAGTATTTGGTAGCATTGCCTTTAAATTGTTTAACTTGTGTCAAACATTTCGGGAAGTCTTCCACAAGCTTCCCAAAATAAGTTGAGTGAAATTTGTCCCATTCCTCCTGACAGAGCTGGTGTAACTGAGTCAGTTTTGTAGGCCTTATTCACACACACTATTTCAGTTCTGCCCACACATTTTCTATAGGATTGAGGTCAGGGCTTTGTGACGGCCACTCCAATACCTTGACTTTGTTGTCCTTATTCCATTTTGCCACAACTTTGGAAGTATACTTGGGGTCATTGTCCATTTGGAAGACCCATTTGTGACCAAGCATTAACTTCCTGACTGATGTCTTGAGATGTTGCTTCAATATATCCACATCATCATCTATCTTCATGATGCCATCTATTTTGGGAAGTGCACCAGTCCCTCCTGCAGCAAAGCACCCCCACAACATGATGCTGCCACCCCCGTGCTTCACAAATGGGATGGTGTTCTTCGGCTTGCAAGCCTCCCCCTTTTTCCTCCAAACATAACAATGGTCATTATGGCCAAACAGTTCTATTTTTGTTTCATCAGCACAGAGGACATTTCTCCAAAAAGTACAATATGTCTCCCCATGTGCAGTTGCAAACCGTAGTCTGGCTTTTTTATGGTGGTTTTGGAGGTTTTTCCCCTGAGGTCTTGGCTGATTTATTTTGATTTTGCCATGATGTCAAGCAAAGAGGCACTGAGTTTGAAGGTAGGCCTTGAAATACATCCACAGGTACACCTCCAATTGACTCAAATTATGTAAATTAGCCTATCAGAAGCTTCCAAAGCCATGACCACATTTTCTGGAATTTTGCTTAATTAAAAGGCACAGTCAACTTAGTGTATGTGAACTTCTGACCCACTGGAATTGTGATACAGTGAATTATAAGTGAAATAATCTGTCTGTAAACAATTGTTGGAAAAATTACTTGTCATTCACAAAGTAGATGTCCTAACCGACTTCCCAAAACTATAGTTTTTTAACAAGAAATTTGTGGTGTGGTTGAAGTGTATGTAAACTTCTAATTACAACTGTATGTGAAGAATGCAACAAGGATGCAGAATCATCTGGCCAAGTGCATAAAGTTCCCTCAGTCCTCACAACAAGCAACCTCTGACAAAAGTCCCTCTACTTCTATTCGAGGTGAAAATGATGAATCAGACACCTTATCGATAGCAACAGCTCATGGTCCTCCTGGAATCAGAAGGTTTTTGGCTCAATGGAGGAATGTAGTCAGAGAAATGGTGATGAACGTCTTCCTCGAGCTGCGTATGGAACTGGTTCACCTCTGATGCTCACGGACGATGTGTATTGGAAGAGATTTCTGAATGTTCTTCACCCAGCATACACCCCTCCAACCAGACATGCTTTATCTACTCATTTGCTGGATGCAGAGTTCAACAGAGTTCAAGTGAAGGTCAAGCAAATCATAGAGAAAGCAGACTGTATTGCAATCATCTCTGATTGGTGGTCGAATGTTCGTGGGCAAGGAATAATTAACTACATCATCTCCACCCCTCAACCAGTATTCTACAAGAGCACAGACACAAGGGACAACAGACACACCGGTCTCTACATTGCAGATGCGCTGAAGGCAGTCATCAATGACCTTGGACCACAGAAGGTATTTGCACTGGTGACAGACAATGCTGCAAACATGAAGGCTGCTTGGTCTAAAGCGGAGGAGTCCTACCTTCACATCACATCCATTGGCTGTGCTACTCATGCATTGAATCTGCTCCTCAAGGATATCATGGCACTGAAAACAATGGATACACTTTACAAGAGAGGCAAGGAAATGGTTAGGTATGTGAAGGCTCATCAAGTTATAGCAGCAATCTACCTCACCAAGCAAAGTGAAAAGAATAAGAGAACCACATTGAAGCTGCCCAGCAACACCGGTTGGGGTGGTGTTGTCATCATGTTTGACAGTCTCCTGGAGGGGAAGGAGTCTCTCCAAGAAATGGCCATATCACAGTCTGCCGATATGGACAGACCCATCAAGAGGATCCTCCTGGATGATGTATTTTGGGAGAAAGTGGTAAGCAGTTAAACTCCTGAAACCTATAGCAGTAGCCATTGGACGGATTGAGGGAGACAATGTCATCCTGTCTGATGTTCAGACTCTGCTTGCAGATGTAAGAGAATAAACCCATACTGCCCTGCCCACTTCACTGTTGCTCCAATCAGAGGAAACTGCGGTTCTGAAATACATCAAAAAGCATGAAGACTTCTGCCTGAAAGCCCATACACCCTGCAGCGTACATGTTGGACCCCAAGTATGCTGGTAAGAGCATCCTGTCTGGTGCAGAGATCAACAAGGCCTATGGTGTCATCACTACCGTCTCTCGCCACCTTGGCCTGGATGAGGGCAAGGTTCTTGGCAGTCTGGTGAAGTACACTTCCAAGCAAGGGCTTTGGGATGGAGATGCAGTATGGTAATCGTGCCAACATATCTCATCAGCCACCTGGTGGAAGGGACTTTGTGGATCTGAGGCTCTTAGGATTTATTCATTTGATTTATGTCTACTTATGATATGGTAAATATATCCAATGCAAAAAACAACTACATTTAATTGGTATTAATAATAATTTGCATATATTTCCGTTAATTCCCACGGAAAGTTTCCACCTCTGAATATTCCCCAAAATGTGAAGCCCTAATAAAGACACAGCTGTGGTATGTTAATCCCTATTGACACATCACAATGACAGACCATCCCTCACCATACACAAACAGACACACAGCAACATGTGTGTGTGTGCACGCGCGTGCGTGTTTGTGTGTGTGTGTGTGTGTGTGTGTGCGCGCGTTTGTGTGTGTGTGTGTGTGCGCGTGCGTGTGTGTGTGCGTGTGCGTGTGTGTCAGACCAGTCAAGCAGCTGATGTAAACTGAAGTGAAAGGAACCTGTTTCTTCATAGAGAGATGGAGTTATTTATTTGCCAAATGAAGACTGGACACACACACACACACACACACACACACACCCGTACCACGTAAACAGGCCCCATTGACACGGTATTCAGGGGGTTGGCAATGGTATTCAGGGGGTTGGCAATGGTATTCAGGGGGTTGGCATGCATGGCGATGCATTGCTATAAGACAGGGGAGGCGTTCTCTGAGTTGCTACTTCAGGAGTGTGTATAACGGAGGGTTTTGACGGGAGGCCTTCGCCGAGGGGCATTGATGTGAGTCTAAATCAGGCCATTAACTGTGGGCTCAAGAGATGCCAGCCCAGTGCATTAGTGTGTACAAGTTAACTTAAACACTGTGGACTTTTGGCAAGGAGACACGGAAGTGATGGAAGGATGGGGAGAGACACAGAGGAGGACTCTGAGGTAGGGGTTCTGGCTTCTGTGTGTAACAGAGAGGACTTGTAGAGATGAAGGGGCAGCAGGTAGCCTAGTGGTTAGAGGGGCGGCAGGTAGGCTGGTGGTTAGAGCGTTGGGCCAGTAACCGAAAGGTTGCTGGATCGAATCTGTCGTTCTGCCCCTGAACAAGGCAGTTAACCCACTGTTCCTAGGTCCGTCATTGTAACTAAGAATTTGTTCTTAACTCAAATCAAATCAAATCAAATCAAATGTATTTATATAGCCCTTCGTACATCAGCTGATATCTCAAAGTGCTGTACAGAAACCCAGCCTAAAACCCCAAACAGCAAGAAATGCAGGTGTAGAAGCACGGTGGCTAGGAAAAACTCCCTAGAAAGGACTGACTTGTCTAGTTAAATAAAGGTTAGATAAAGGTTAGATAAAGGTTAGGTAAAGGTTAGATAAAGGTTAGATAAAGGTTAGATAAAATAATAAAATAAAATTAAACTTGAGTAAAGGGTCTAACATGTTGACTTGACATTCCACCACTGACATACAGATGATTGTGAAGCTCCTTCTGTTACATTCAGTGTGTTTGTATTGTATTTATTATGGATCCTCATTAGTTCCTGTCAAGACAGCAGCTACTCTTCCTGGGGTTTATTAAGGATCCTCATTAGTTCCTGCAGCAGCTACTCTTCCTGGGGTTTATTAAGGATCCTCATTAGTTCCTGCAGCAGCTACTCTTCCTGGGGTTTATTACGGATCCTCATTAGTTCCTGTCAAGGCAGCAGCTACTCTTTCTGGGGTTTATTATGGATCCCCATTAGTTCCTGTCAAGACAGCAGCTACTCTTCCTGGGGTTTATTATGGATCTCCATTAGTTCCTGCCAAGGCAGCAGCTACTCTTCCTGGGGTTTATTATGGATCCTCATTAGTTCCTGCAGCAGCTACTCTTCCTGGGGTTTATTACGGATCCTCATTAGTTCCTGTCAAGGCAGCAGCTACTCTTCCTGGGGTTTATTATGGATTTCCATTAGTTCCTGTCAAGACAGCAGCTACTCTTCCTGGGGTTCATTACGGATCCTCATTAGTTCCTGCCAAGGCAGCAGCTACTCTTCCTGGGGTTTATTATGGATCCTCATTAGTTCCTGTCAAGGCAGCAGCTACTCTTCCTGGGGTTTATTATGGATCCTCATTAGTTCCTGCCAAGACAGCAGCTACTCTTCCTGAGGTTTATTATGGATCCTCATTAGTTCCTGCCAAGGCAGCAGCTACTCTTCCTGGGGTTTATTACGGATCCCCATTAGTTCCTGCCAAGACAGCAGCTACTCTTCCTGGGGTTTATTATGGATCCTCATTAGTTCCTGCCAAGGCAGCAGCTACTCTTCCTGGGGTTTATTATGGATCCTCATTAGTGCCTGCCAAGGCAGCAGCTACTCTTCCTGGGGTTTATTATGGATCCTCATTAGTTCCTGCCAAGGCAGCAGCTACTCTTCCTGGGGTTTATTATGGATCCCCATTAGTTCCTGCCAAGGCAGCAGCTACTCTTCCTGGGGTTTATTATGGATCCTCATTAGTTCCTGTCAAAGCAGCAGCTACTCTTCCTCTGGTTTATTATGGATCCCCATTAGTTCCTGTCAAGACAGCAGCTACTCTTCCTGGGGTCCAGCAATTATATATATTTTTAAACATTACAATACATTCACAACAGATTCCACAACACACTAAGTGTGTGCCCTCAGGCCCCTACTCCACTACCACATATCTACAGTACTAAATCCATTTATGTTATCATGTGTCTGTGCTTATGTTGTTCATGGTGGTGTGTGTGTCTGTGTGTGTTCTCTCTGTGTGTGTGTGTGTTCTCTCTGTGTGTGTGTGTGTGTGTGTGTGTGTGTGTGTGTGTGTGTGTGTGTGTGTGTGTGACTGCACCACTCACCTGTTTCTCAGTGTGTGTGCGAGCAGCTTCCTCCTGAGCCAGAACCATCTCTCTCTCTGCTGTGATCTGGACACTCTCTCTCAGAGCCTCCTCCAGCTCCTCTATTCGCTCCTCCTTCTGGCGCAGGGAGTCCTGGGGAACACACACACACACACACACTGGATTAGGGAGAGGTAGAGGCCTGTATGGAAGGAAACACACACACACACTGTATTAGGGAGAGGTAGAGGCCTGTATGGAAGGAAACATACATACACATACAGCGAGAGAACACACACACACACACACACACACACACACACACACACACACACACACACACACACACACACACACACACACACACACACACACAAGGAATAGTTACCAGCCAGTATGGAATGAAAACACAGCCATATGTGATGTATACCTTCATATGACCTTCAGCTAATCTAGTTGGTATAATCGCGATGCATTTTTCAAGAGAGAACAGGGAAGAGCTGTGCAATGAACCAATCAGGTGGAATGTATGACCATGGTGTTCATTCAACCCCTGAGCACCAGGCGTACTAACGATAAACACATACCACCTCGTCAGTGACGTGGACACGTACTAACGATAAACACATAACACCTCGTCAGTGACGTGGACACGTACTAACGATAAACACATACCACCTCGTCAGTGACGTGGACACGTACTAACGATAAACACATACCACCTCGTCAGTGACGTGGACACGTACTAACGATAAACACATACCACCTCGTCAGTGACGTGGACACGTACTAACGATAAACACATACCACCTCGTCAGTGACGTGGACACGTACTAACGATAAACACATAACACCTCGTCAGTGACGTGGACACGTACTAACGATAAACACATACCACCTCGTCAGTGACGTGGACACGTACTAACGATAAACACATACCACCTCGTCAGTGACGTGGACACGTACTAACGATAAACACATACCACCTCGTCAGTGACGTGGACACGTACTAACGATAAACACATACCACCTCGTCAGTGACGTGGACACGTACTAACGATAAACACATAACACCTCGTCAGTGACGTGGACACGTACTAACGATAAACACATACCACCTCGTCAGTGACGTGGACACGTACTAACGATAAACACATAACACCTCGTCAGTGACGTGGACACGTACTAACGATAAACACATACCACCTCGTCAGTGACGTGGACACGTACTAACGATAAACACATACCACCTCGTCAGTGACGTGGACACGTACTAACGATAAACACATACCACCTCGTCAGTGACGTGGACACGTACTAACGATAAACACATACCACCTCGTCAGTGACGTGGACACGTACTAACGATAAACACATAACACCTCGTCAGTGACGTGGACACGTACTAACGATAAACACATACCACCTCGTCAGTGACGTGGACACGTACTAACGATAAACACATACCACCTCGTCAGTGACGTGGACACGTACTAACGATAAACACATAACACCTCGTCAGTGACGTGGACACGTACTAACGATAAACACATAACACCTCGTCAGTGACGTGGACACGTACTAACGATAAACACATAACACCTCGTCAGTGACGTGGACACGTACTAACGATAAACACATACCACCTCGTCAGTGACGTGGACACGTACTAACGATAAACACATACCACCTCGTCAGTGACGTGGACACGCTGATAGGGAACTATGACGTGGACACGCTGATAGGGAACTATGACGTGGACACGCTGATAGGGAACTATGACGTGGACACGCTGATAGGGAACTATGACTTGGACACGCTGATAGGGAACTATGACGTGGCGGGACATTGTAAACACTGGACAGGACTGGAAGCCAGAGTGTCACGAAGTCAGTAAGGTCACCCGTGTGGTCGCGATGGCTTAGAGAAGCAGAACCCCCCAATACATTTCTCCACACTGACTCACACACACAAAGTCTTTTCTCTATGGCTGATGATAGGTGAGTCAGACCAGTGGCCTTTCTCTCTGTCTGTTGGTTCTGTCTGTTGGTTCTGTCTGTTGGTTCTGTCTGTTGGTTCTGTCTGTCTGTCTGTCTGTCTGTCTGTTGGGTCTGTCTGTCTGTTGGGTCTGTCTGTCTGTCTGTCTGTCGGTTCTATCTGGTGTGTGTGTGCGTGTGTGTGCGTGTGCGTGTGCGTGTGTGTGCATGTGCGTGTGTGTGTGTGTGTGTGTGTGTGTGTGTGTGTGAAGGGGTCAGAGCCTGGAGGCTTGGCGATGCCAAACACGTCAGACCGTCATACAGGCTTAGTAACTACAGGGGAAATGAAGTGGGAATGTTGTACACTATGTAATATAATGTAATGTAACACACAGAAATCAAGCTTTCCCCTCTGTGTTCACTGGAGCCCCTAACAGAAGACCTCCCTCCTTCCCGACCGGCCCTTCCACCACACTGTGTACCTCTGGTGTTCACCCTCTCTCACTCTGTCTTCATCTCACACCCGTTACGTTACGGTAGGACATCGTATCCGATGATGACGTCCACTTCTGAGTTAAAGGTGAACACTTTGATGACTGAGTCCAATCTGAGATACACAAACTTTAGGCAGGCCTGGTGGTATGTATCAGTCTGTGTTGATGGGGAAGGCCTGGTGGTAAGTCTCTGTGTTGATGGGGAAGGCCTGGTGGTATGTATCAGTCTGTGTTGATGGGGAAGGCCTGGTGGTAAGTCTCTGTGTTGATGGGGAAGGCCTGGTGGTATGTATCAGTCTGTGTTGATGGGGGCAGGCCTGGTGGTATGTATCAGTCTGTGTTGATGGGGGCAGGCCTGGTGGTATGTATCAGTCTGTGTTGATGGGGGGCAGGCCTGGTGGTATGTCTCTGTGTTGATGGGGAAGGCCTGGTGGTATGTCTCTGTGTTGATGGAGCAGGCCTGCTGGTATGTATCAGTCTGTGTTGATGGAGGCAGGCCTGGTGGTATGTATCAGTCTGTGTTGATGGGGGGCAGGCCTGGTGGTATGTATCAGTCTGTGTTGATGGGGGCAGGCCTGGTGGTATGTATCAGTCTGTGTTGATGGGGGCAGCCTGGTGGTATGTATCAGTCTGTGTTGATGGGGGGCAGGCCTGGTGGTATGTATCAGTCTGTGTTGATGGGGGCAGGCCTGGTGGTATGTATCAGTCTGTGTTGATGGCCTTGGGGTGGTCATGGAAGACCTTGGGGAGGTCGTTGAAGGCCTTGGGGAGATCATCGAAGGCCTTGGGGAGATCGTCGAAGGCCTTGGGGAGGTTGTCCAAGGCCTTGAGGAGGTCGTCGAAGGCCTTGGGGAGGTCATCAAAGGCCTTGGGGATATCGTCAAAGGCCTTGGAGAGGTCATCAAAGGCCTTGGGGATATCGTCAAAGGCCTTGGAGAGGTCGTCGAAGGCCTTGGGGAGGTCGTCGAAGGCCTTGGGGAGGTCGTCAAAGGCCTTGGAGAGGTCATCGAAGGCCTTGGGGAGGTCGTCCAAGGCCTTGAGGAGGTTGTCGAAGGCCTTGGGGAGGTCGTCGAAGGCCTTGGGGAGGTCCTGATGTTGTTCACAGCACTGGCGTTGCCGTGTCGTGAACATCATGTTGACTGTAGTCCTGTTCTTTCTGAAGCCGCATTGTGACTCTGGCAGCAGTTCCTCTGTGATGTTGTCCACCAGCCTGTGTAGCATCACCTTGGTCAGGACCTTGTCGTTAACAGTCAGAAGGGATATCCCCCCCGGCTGTTATCGCAGACGGACTTGTCACCCTTGTTCTTATAGATGGTGATAATGTTTCCATCCCACCACTGTTGGGGGACGATCTCACACACACATACACACAATCAGCTTTTTTCAGTCCTCTCAACCACATCCCTCTTTTTTAAAGAGAGATTATTTCTGTCCATTCCTTTCTAAAACCACACCACAATCCTCCCCCCTTTCCCTTCGTTTATTTACTTTTCTCTCCTCCTCCTCCTCCTCTTCATCACTCCTCCTCCTCAGAGTGCTATTTG
>NC_048585.1:10176099-10231099 GCF_013265735.2 Oncorhynchus mykiss
CCATCCTCTCATCCTCTCCCCTCCTCTCCTCTCATCCTCTCCCCTCCTCTCCTCTCATCCTCTCCTTTCCCCTTCTCTCATCCTCTCCTTTCCCCTTCTCCCCTCCTCTCATCCTCTCATCCTCTCCTTTCCCCTTCTCCCCTCCTCTCATCCTCTCATCCTCTCATCCTCTCCTCTTCACTCATCTCCTCTCCTCTCCTGTCCTCTACCCTCTTATCTTCTCCTGTCCTCTAAACAAAGCTGGAATATCAGACCTGATCCAGAGGAAACAGAGATGGAATATCAGACCTGATCCTGAGATGAAATATCAGACCTGATCCAGAGATGGAATATCAGATCTGATCCAGAGATGGAATATCAGACCTGATCCAGAGATGGAATATCAGATCTGATCCAGAGATGGAATATCAGACCTGATACAGAGATGGAATATCAGACCTGATCCAGAGATGGAATATCAGATCTGATCCAGAGATGGAATATCAGACCTGATCCAGAGATGGAATATCAGATCTGATCCAGAGATGGAATATCAGACCTGATACAGAGATGGAATATCAGACCTGATCCAGAGATGGAATATCAGACCTGATCCAGAGATGGAATATCAGACCTGATCCAGAGATGAAATATCAGACCTGATCCAGAGGGAAACAGAGGTGGAATATCAGACCTGATCCAGAGATGGAATATCAGACCTGATCCAGAGATGGAATATCAGATCTGATCCAGAGATGGAATATCAGACCTGATCCAGAGATGGAATATCAGACCTGATCCAGAGATGGAATATCAGATCTGATCCAGAGATGGAATATCAGACCTGATCCAGAGATGGAATATCAGACCTGATCCAGAGATGGAATATCAGATCTGATCCAGAGATGGAATATCAGATCTGATCCAGAGATGGAATATCAGACCTGATCCAGAGATGGAATATCAGATCTGATCCAGAGATGGAATATCAGACCTGATCCAGAGATGGAATATCAGACCTGATCCAGAGATGGAATATCAGACCTGATCCAGAGATGGAATATCAGACCTGATCCAGAGACAGAAACAGGGACAGGGTAAGGGTAAGGGACAGGGTAAGGGACAGGGACAGGGACAGGGTAAGGGACAGGGACAGGGACAGGGTAAGGGACAGGGACAGGGTAAGGGACAGGGACAGGGACAGAGACAGGGTAAGGGACAGGGACAGGGTAAGGGACAGGGACAGGGTAAGGGACAGGGTAAGGGACAGGGTAAGGGGACAGGGTAAGGGACAGGGTAAGGGACAGGGACAGGGTAAGGGACAGGGACAGGGTAAGGGACAGGGTCAGGGACAGGGACAGGGTAAGGGACAGGGTAAGGGACAGGGTAAGGGGACAGGGGACAGGGACAGGGTAAGGGGACAAGGTAAGGGACAGGGTAAGGGACAGGGTAAGGGGACAGGGTAAGGGGACAGGGTAAGGGGCAGGGTAAGAGGACAGGGTAAGGGGACAGGGTAAGGGACATGGTAAGGGGACAGGGTAAGGGACAGGGTAAGGGGACAGGGTAGGGGACAGGGTAAGGGACATGGTAAGGGGACAGGGTAAGGGACAGGGTAAGGGACAGGGACAGGGTAAGGGACAGGGACAGGGACAGGGTAAGGGACAGGGTCAGGGACAGGGTAAGGGACAGGGTAAGGGGACAGGGTAAGGGACAGGGTAAGGGGACAGGGGACAGGGACAGGGTAAGGGGACAGGGTAAGGGACAGGGTAAGGGGACAGGGTAAGGGGACAGGGTAAGGGACAGGGTAAGGGGACAGGGTAAGGGGACAGGGTAAGGGACATGGTAAGGGGACAGGGTAAGGGACAGGGTAAGGGACAGGGACAGGGTAAGGGACAGGGTCAGGGACAGGGACAGGGTAAGGGACAGGGTAAGGGGACAGGGTAAGGGACAGGGTAAGGGGACAGGGACAGGGTAAGGGGACAGGGTAAGGGACAGGGTAAGGGACAGGGTAAGGGGACAGGGTAAGGGGACAGGGTAAGGGGACAGGGTAAGGGACAGGGTAAGGGGACAGGGTAAGGGGACAGGGTAAGGGACATGGTAAGGGGACAGGGTAAGGGGACAGGGTAAGGGGACAGGGTAAGGGGACAGGGTAAGGGACAGGGTAAGGGACAGGTACAGGGTAAGGGACAGGGACAGGGACAGGGTAAGGGACAGGGACAGGGTAAGGGGACAGGGTAAGGGGACAGGGTAAGGGACAGGGACAGGGGACAGGGTAAGGGACAGGGTAAGGGGGGATACCTAGTCATTTTTTGCATCATCACTGCAAGCTATCATGACTCCTCACTTTAGCCCCGCCCTAAAAACCTGCTGTTAACTTCTGAAGATCACTTTAGCCCCGCCCTAAAAACCTGCTGTTAACTTCTGAAAATCACTTTAGCCCCGCCCTAAAAACCTGCTGTTAACTTCTGAAGATCACTTTAGCCCCGCCCTAAAAACCTGCTGTTAACTTCGGAAGATCACTTTAGCCCCGCCCTAAAAACCTGCTGTTAACTTCTGAAGATCACTTTAGCCCCGCCCTAAAAACCTGCTGTTAACTTCTGAAGATCACTTTAGCCCCGCCCTAAAAACCTGCTGTTAACTTCTGAAGATCACTTTAGCCCCGCCCTAAAAACATGCTGTTAACTTCTGAAGATCACTTTAGCCCCGCCCTAAAACCTGCTGTTAACTTCTGAAAATCACTTTAGCCCCGCCCTAAAAACCTGATTCAAAATCGACACAAACCTTCAAATAGGTATGTAATGACACATTATATAAACTCTTTATAGTGTTTTATTTACATTTTAGAGGCGATAAGGTGATAAGTTGGACAGATCGAGTCGCTTCCCCACCCACCATTTGTAGAAAGACCAGACGGAGCTCATTGTTGAATCAGGCAGAGACGGGCATCATGAAGGTCTCCTCATTGCCTTGTTGAATCAGGCAGAGACGGGCATCATGAAGGTCTCCTCATTGCCTTGTTGAATCAGGCAGAGACGGAGCTCATTGCCTTGTTGAATCAGGCAGAGACGGGCATCATGAAGGTCTCCTCATTGCCTTGTTGAATCAGGCAGAGACGGGCATCATGAAGGTCTCCTCATTGCCTTGTTGAATCAGGCAGAGACAGAGCTCATTGCCTTGTTGAATCAGGCAGAGACGGGCATCATGAAGGTCTCCTCATTGCCTTGTTGAATCAGGCAGAGACGGAGCTCATTGCCTTGTTGAATCAGGCAGAGACGGAGCTCATTGCCTTGTTGAATCAGGCAGAGACCGAGCTCATTGCCTTGTTGAATCAGGCAGAGACGGGCATCATGAAGGTCTCCTCATTGCCTTGTTGAATCAGGCAGAGACGGAGCTCATTGCCTTGTTGAATCAGGCAGAGACGGGCATCATGAAGGTCTCCTCATTGCCTTGTTGAATCAGGCAGAGACGGGCATCATGAAGGTCTCCTCATTGCCTTGTTGAATCAGGCAGAGACGGAGCTCATTGCCTTGTTGAATCAGGCAGAGACGGAGCTCATTGCCTTGTTGAATCAGGCAGAGACGGAGCTCAGTGCCTTGTTGAATCAGGCAGAGACGGGCATCATGAAGGTCTCCTCATTGCCTTGTTGAATCAGGCAGAGACGGGCATCATGAAGGTCTCCTCATTGCCTTGTTGAATCAGGCAGAGACGGGCATCATGAAGGTCTCCTCATTGCCTTGTTGAATCAGGCAGAGACAGAGCTCATTGCCTTGTTGAATCAGGCAGAGACGGGCATCATGAAGGTCTCCTCATTGATTTGGTTGGAAAGGGGAGAAATGGTGCTTTTCTATGGTATTGATACTACAGACGACCTGAAAGTATTACGTTTTTGGGGCGCTAAAACAAAGTCAATTTTACGGACCAGCACGATGTACAAAAGTGAGTTATTTCACATTATATGTAGAGATGTATATCAATTCTACCCTGTGTATAAATAAAACTATAACCACAATCAGGTTGTTAGACTTATACATGTACTCCTCTTCACCTGGCTGTTAAAGTAACAGTCTCCATAACAACCCCTCACAGACTCTGTGTGTCTCTAACATACGTCTCCATAACAGCCCCTCACAGACTCTGTGTGTCTCTAACATAACAGGGAACTAGTGAGGAAGTCATCCCTGAGGTAGACAAGACACAGTTACAGTCTCCATAACAACCCCTCACAGACTCTGTGTGTCTCTAACATGAAGGGAACCAGTGCAGTGAGGAAGTCATCCCTGAGGTAGACAAGACACAGTTACAGTCTCCATAACAACCCCTCACAGACTCTGTGTGTCTCTAACATGAAGGGAACCAGTGCAGTGAGGAAGTCATCCCTGAGGTAGACAAGACACAGTAACAGTCTCCATAACAACCCCTCACGGACTCTGTGTGTCTCTAACAGAACAGGGAACCAGTGGGGACAGAACATCCGCTGTCTGGTAAATGTCCTACAGGGTTTCCTAATGTCCTAGTCTGGTCTAACTATAGCTGGCTAATGGACCGTCAGCGGATGTTCTGATGCTCTGAAAGGGGAGCAGCCAGCACACACACACACACACACACACACACACACACACACACACACACACAGAGCCCCCAGCGCTCTCTCTGCCTTCATTAATTCCACTGTGTGAGTCGCCGTCATCTGTCACACAGGGCTGTGTGTGTGTGTGCGTGGTGTGTGTGTGTGTGTGTGTGTGTGTGTGTATAATGTAACATCCATTACAATTGCATCATAATGTGTGTCATCAGTGTCATCAGACAGTATAAAGCATCCAGCTACTCTGTTGGCTAATATCAATATCAATCAATCAATGTTGTTTGTGTCGCACTGCTGTGGTTTATCTTGGCCAGGTCGCAGGTGTAAATGACAACTTGCTCTCAACTGGCCGACCTGGTTAAATAAAGGTGTTCTCAACTGGCCGACCTGGTTAAATAAAGTTGTTTCTCAACTGGCCGACCTGGTTAAATCAAGGTGAAATAAAAACATGTGAAAGTGTATTTATAAAGCCCTTTGTACATCAGCAGATGTCACTAAGTACAGTACAGAAACCCAGCCTGAAACCCCCAAAGACAAGCAATGCCGATGTAGAGGTTGATACACTCTGAAACCTGGAGCTTATAAAGCATTATAGTGATTGGAGGAGCTCTCGGTCACACTGTCTCTGTCAGGACTGTCTCTGTCAGGACTGTCTCTGTCAGGACTCAGACTGAAGTAACAGAACAGAGAAGTACAACACAGACACTATAGAGACTGCTGTAGTCCAAAACACTTTTTGGGGTTTGGGTTGAGGGATTCAAAATGGATTTGAGGGATTCAACATGGATTTGAGGGATTCAACATGGATTTGAGGGATTCAAAATGGATTTGAGGGATTCAAAATGGATTTAAGGGATTCAAAATGGATTAGAGGGATTCAAAATGGATTTGAGGAATTCAAAATGGATTTGAGGGATTCAAAATGGATTTGAGGGATTCAAAATGGATTTGAAAATGGATTAGAGGGATTCAAAATGGATTTGAGGGATTCAAAATGGATTTGAGGGATTCAAAATGGATTAGAGGGATTCAAAATGGATTTGAGGGATTCAAAATGGATTTGAGGGATTCAAAATGGATTAGAGGGATTCAAAATGGATTTGAAAATGGATTTGAGGGATTCAAAATGGATTTGAGGGATTCAAATGGATTAGAGGGATTCAAAATGGATTTGAAAATGGATTTGAGGGATTCAAAATGGATTTGAGGGATTCAAAATGGATTATAGGGATTCAAAATGGATTTGAAAATGGATTTGAGGGATTCAAAATGGATTTGAGGGATTCAAAATGGATTTGAGGGTTTCAAAATGGATTTGAAGGATTCAAAATGGATTTGAGGGATTCAAAATGGATTTGAGGGATTCAAAATGGATTTGAGGGATTCCAAAATAGGACAATGACCTCTAGTGACTTGCCTGTGAGTCATTTGGTTTTGTGATGCCAGAGAGGAAGTGGCGAAGCGAGAGGAATAATTTGGTCCCCAAATCTGCCATGTTTGGTATTTTTGTTGCTCACCAAGCAAAGGGGTTTTTGTATGGAGGTCAATGAGAGAGTGTTGCATTTGGTCAACAACAAACATGTAATGGCTTATTTGCTACGTGCTGCTTATTTGATCTAATAGAAGTTTGGTAATGTTAAGTTGTTAGGAGTTTACTGATACCAGTAGGACACGTCACATCCTGTTAGGAGTTTACTGATACCAGTAGGACACGTCACATCCTGTTAGGAGTTTACTGATACCAGTAGGACACGTCACATCCTGTTAGGAGTATACTGATACCAGTAGGACACGTCACATCCTGTTAGGAGTATACTGATACAAGTAGGACATGTCACATCCTGTTAGGAGTTTACTGATACCAGTAGGACATGTCACATCCTGTTAGGAGTTTACTGATACCAGTAGGACATGTCACATCCTGTTAGGAGTATACTGATACAAGTAGGACATGTCACATCCTGTTAGGAGTTTACTGATACCAGTAGGACATGTCACATCCTGTTAGGAGTATACTGATACAAGTAGGACATGTCACATCCTGTTAGGAGTTTACTGATACCAGTAGGACATGTCACATCCTGTTAGGAGTATACTGATACAAGTAGGACATGTCACATCCTGTTAGGAGTTTACTGATACCAGTAGGACATGTCACATCCTGTTAGGAGTTTACTGATACCAGTAGGACATGTCACATCCTGTTAGGAGTTTACTGATACCAGTAGGACACGTCACATCCTGTTAGGAGTTTACTGATACAAGTAGGACATGTCACATCCTGTTAGGAGTTTACTGATACCAGTAGGACATGTCACATCCTGTTAGGAGTATACTGATACAAGTAGGACATGTCACATCCTGTTAGGAGTATACTGATACCAGTAGGACATGTCACATCCTGTTAGGAGTTTACTGATACCAGTAGGACATGTCACATCCTGTTAGGAGTTTACTGATACCAGTAGGACATGTCACATCCTGTTAGGAGTTTACTGATACCAGTAGGACATGTCACATCCTGTTAGGAGTTTACTGATACCAGTAGGACATGTCACATCCTGTTAGGAGTTTACTGATACCAGTAGGACATGTCACATCCTGTTAGGAGTATACTGATACAAGTAGGACATGTCACATCCTGTTAGGAGTTTACTGATACCAGTAGGACATGTCACATCCTGTTAGGAGTTTACTGATACCAGTAGGACACGTCACATCCTGTTAGGAGTTTACTGATACCAGTAGGACATGTCACATCCTGTTAGGAGTATACTGATACAAGTAGGACACGTGACATCCTGTTAGGAGTTTACTGATACCAGTAGGACACGTCACATCCTGTTAGGAGTTTACTGATACCAGTAGGACACGTCACATCCTGTTAGGAGTATACTGATACCAGTAGGACACGTGACATCCTGTTAGGAGTATACTGATACCAGTAGGACATGTCACATCCTGTTAGGAGTTTACTGATACCAGTAGGACACGTCACATCCTGTTAGGAGTTTACTGATACAAGTAGGACACGTGACATCCTGTTAGGAGTTTACTGATACCAGTAGGACACGTCACATCCTGTTAGGAGTATACTGATACCAGTAGGACACGTCACATCCTGTTAGGAGTATACTGATACCAGTAGGACATGTCGCATCCTGTTAGGAGTTTACTGATACCAGTAGGACATGTCACATCCTGTTAGGAGTATACTGATACCAGTAGGACATGTCACATCCTGTTAGGAGTATACTGATAGCAGTAGGACATGTCACATCCTGTTAGGAGTATACTGATACCAGTAGGACACGTCACATCCTGTTAGGAGTTTACTGATACCAGTAGGACACGTCACATCCTGTTAGGAGTTTACTGATACCAGTAGGACATGTCACATCCTGTTAGGAGTATACTGATACCAGTAGGACATGTCACATCCTGTTAGGAGTTTACTGATACCAGTAGGACATGTCACATCCTGTTAGGAGTTTACTGATACCAGTAGGACACGTCACATCCTGTTAGGAGTTTACTGATACCAGTAGGACACGTCACATCCTGTTAGGAGTTTACTGATACCAGTAGGACACGTCACATCCTGTTAGGAGTATACTGATACCAGTAGGACATGTCACATCCTGTTAGGAGTATACTGATACCAGTAGGACATGTCACATCCTGTTAGGAGTATACTGATACCAGTAGGACACGTCACATCCTGTTAGGAGTATACTGATACCAGTAGGACATGTCACATCCTGTTAGGAGTTTACTGATACCAGTAGGACATGTCACATCCTGTTAGGAGTATACTGATACCAGTAGGACACGTCACATCCTGTTAGGAGTTTACTGATACCAGTAGGACACGTCACATCCTGTTAGGAGTATACTGATACCAGTAGGACATGTCACATCCTGTTAGGAGTATACTGATACAAGTAGGACACGTGACATCCTGTTAGGAGTTTACTGATACAAGTAGGACACGTGACATCCTGTTAGGAGTATACTGATACCAGTAGGACACGTCACATCCTGTTAGGAGTATACTGATACCAGTAGGACATGTCACATCCTGTTAGGAGTTTACTGATACCAGTAGGACACGTCACATCCTGTTAGGAGTATACTGATACAAGTAGGACATGTCACATCCTGTTAGGAGTTTACTGATACCAGTAGGACACGTCACATCCTGTTAGGAGTTTACTGATACCAGTAGGACACGTCACATCCTGTTAGGAGTTTACTGATACCAGTAGGACATGTCACATCCTGTTAGGAGTATACTGATACCAGTAGGACATGTCACATCCTGTTAGGAGTATACTGATACCAGTAGGACATGTCACATCCTGTTAGGAGTATACTGATACCAGTAGGACACGTCACATCCTGTTAGGAGTATACTGATACCAGTAGGACATGTCACATCCTGTTAGGAGTATACTGATACCAGTAGGACACGTCACATCCTGTTAGGAGTTTACTGATACCAGTAGGACACGTCACATCCTGTTAGGAGTATACTGATACCAGTAGGACATGTCACATCCTGTTAGGAGTATACTGATACAAGTAGGACACGTGACATCCTGTTAGGAGTTTACTGATACAAGTAGGACACGTGACATCCTGTTAGGAGTATACTGATACCAGTAGGACACGTCACATCCTGTTAGGAGTATACTGATACCAGTAGGACATGTCACATCCTGTTAGGAGTTTACTGATACCAGTAGGACACGTCACATCCTGTTAGGAGTATACTGATACAAGTAGGACATGTCACATCCTGTTAGGAGTTTACTGATACCAGTAGGACACGTCACATCCTGTTAGGAGTATACTGATACCAGTAGGACATGTCACATCCTGTTAGGAGTATACTGATAGCAGTAGGACATGTCACATCCTGTTAGGAGTATACTGATACAAGTAGGACATGTCACATCCTGTTAGGAGTTTACTGATACCAGTAGGACACGTCACATCCTGTTAGGAGTATACTGATACCAGTAGGACACGTCACATCCTGTTAGGAGTATACTGATACCAGTAGGACATGTCACATCCTGTTAGGAGTATACTGATAGCAGTAGGACATGTCACATCCTGTTAGGAGTATACTGATACCAGTAGGACATGTCACATCCTGTTAGGAGTATACTGATACCAGTAGGACATGTCACATCCTGTTAGGAGTATACTGATAGCAGTAGGACACGTCACATCCTGTTAGGAGTATACTGATAGCAGTAGGACATGTCACATCCTGTTAGGAGTTTACTGATACCAGTAGGACACGTCACATCCTGTTAGGAGTATACTGATAGCAGTAGGACATGTCACATCCTGTTAGGAGTTTACTGATACCAGTAGGACACGTGACATCCTGTTAGGAGTTTACTGATACCAGTAGGACACGTGACATCCTGGCAACTTTGAGAAAATGCATATCAGTTGTGCCTGCCAGAGTTGTGCCTGTTGTTCACATGCTTATCTGCTCTCTCATTGGCTAGAATGGTCCCATCTGATCTTGCCTCCTCTCGATTGAATTCCATTTTTGAAGACATTCATTTTAATTGTTAGAGTGGCCACTTGAGTATCTGCTCAATATAATGGACAATCGGTGGTGATGCTCTCTCTTCCCCCACCCCCGCTCCCTCTTTCTTTCTCTCTCTCCTTTCCCTCCCTCCCTCTCTCTCTCTTTACCCTCCCTCTCTCTCCTTCTCCCTCCCTCTCTCCCTTCTTCTCCCTCCCTCTCTCCTTCTCCCTCCCTCTCTCCCTCCTTCTCCCTCCCTCTCTCCTTCTCCCTCCCTCTCTCCTTCTCTCCTTCTCCCTAGGGATAGGGGAGAGAGGGGAGGCATGGGGGGAGAACTTACGTCGCAGAAATTTATAGGAAAAGTATAGGAAAACATGCACACACACACACACACACACACACCCACACACACACACACACACACACACACATACACACAGAAGTCATAGATAGATTAGCTAACAGTGGGATAGCTCTCTGTGCCTTCTTCAACTTTACCCTGGTACATTCTTATTCTGTTATAGGTGGAAATAAATGCTCTATCTCTCTGTCTATGTCTCTCTCCCTTTCTCTGTCTCTTTCTATCCCTTTCCCTCCCCCTCCCCCTCCCTCTCTCTCTCTCTCTCTCTAGTTCTAGAGCTAACTCAGTCAGACATATTATCTCTCCCTCTCATCCTTCCTCCTCCTCTTCCTCTCTCCACCATCTCTGTGTGGTCCTGAAGTATCTTGGTTGGTTGAGCCTGGTGCTTGTAACGTCAGGGTAGTGGGTTACATTACTGGGAATATTACTATTGTGCAGTGTTAGGTCGAACCCTGCGGCATGTCTGATGAGTGGCTGCGGAAAACTCTGGATGGGGCCTGCTCACCGCTATGCATGCTGGGAATCTATCGCCACCGACCGCACAGTAAAAGGTGTGGTCCCTAACCCAACGCTGTAAAACAGGTCTGTTCTGATCCAGCTCTGTTACCATCATCTTCTCTTTCTCCTCTTTATTTTTCCACATTCACAGCCATCTGATCCTACTCTTTATATCTCTCTCTCTCTCTCTCTCTCTCTCTCTCTCTCTCTCTCTCTCTCTCTCTCTCTCTCTCTCTCTCTCTCTCTCTCTCTCTCTCTCTCTCTCTCTCTCTCTCTCTCTCTCTCTCTCTCTCTCTCTCTCTCTCTCTCTCTCTCTCTCTCTCTCTCTCTCTCTCTCTCTCTCTCTCCCTCCCTCCCTCCCTCCCTCCCTCCCTCCCTCCCTCCCTCCCTCTCTCCCTCTCTCTATCTCTCTCTCTCTCCCTCTCTCTGTTCTCAAAGCGTTGATTTCTTCAATCTGTCGACATTCAATCTGTCAGGGTGGAGGGATGGAGGGGGGTATATGATTCACTCCACACGTGTAAATATGGCATGTCTGTCTCTCTGTGCTCGGCTGCCAAAGGAAAAACGTCTCTGAAGTTTAAAAGAATCCAGGACATAAAGAAGAAAAATGCTCTTTTTCTTTTTTTATCCCAACTGAGGGTTGAATGAAAATGATAAAGAGAGAGAGAGAAGAGGAGGAGGAAAGAGAGGAGACAGCAAGGCAGGTGGCGCCCAAGGTCAAGGAACCAAATACCCTTTTAGAGGAAGATGAAAGAAACAAATACCAGAGTTCTGTAAGAGAACCCTGAGAGTATTCTATATTCTAGAACTCTGTTCTGTAAGAGAACCCTGAGACGATTCTATATTCTAGAACTCTGTTCTGTAAGAGAACCCTGAGACGATTCTATATTCTAGAACTCTGTTCTGTAAGAGAACCCTGAGAATATTCTATATTCTAGAACTCTGTTCTGTAAGAGAACCCTGAGAATATTCTATATTCTAGAACTCTGTCCTGTAAGAGAACCCTGAGAGTATTCTATATTCTAGAACTCTGTTCTGTAAGAGAACCCTGAGACGATTCTATATTCTAGAACTCTGTTCTGTAAGAGAACCCTGAGAGTATTCTATATTCTAGAACTCTGTTCTGTAAGAGAACCCTGAGACGATTCTATATTCTAGAACTCTGTTCTGTAAGAGAACCCTGAGAATATTCTATATTCTAGAACTCTGTTCTGTAAGAGAACCCTGAGAATATTCTATATTCTAGAACTCTGTCCTGTAAGAGAACCCTGAGAGTATTCTATATTCTAGAACTCTGTTCTGTAAGAGAACCCTGGGCGGATTCTATATTCTAGAACTCTATTCTGTAAGAGAACCCTGAGAAGATTTTATATTCTAGAACTCTGGGCCTGTTCTTTAAGAGAACCCTGAGAGTATTCTATATTCTAGAACTCTGTTCTGTAAGAGAACCCTGAGAGTATTCTATATTCTAGAACTCTGTTCTGTAAGAGAACCCTGAGAATATTCTATATTCTAGAACTCTGTTCTGTAAGAGAACCCTGAGAGTATTCTATATTCTAGAACTCTGTTCTGTAAGAGAACCCTGAGAGTATTCTATATTCTAGAACTCTGTTCTGTAAGAGAACCCTGAGAGTATTCTATATTCTAGAACTCTGTCCTGTAAGAGAACCCTGAGAGTATTCTATATTCTAGAACTCTGTTCTGTAAGAGAACCCTGGGAGGATTCTATATTCTAGAACTCTATTCTGTAAGAGAACCCTGAGAAGATTTTATATTCTAGAACTCTGGGCCTGTTCTTTAAGAGAACCCTGAGAGTATTCTATATTCTAGAACTCTGGGCCTGTTCTGTAAGAGAACCCTGAGAGTATTCTATATTCTAGAACTCTGGGCCTGTTCTGTAAGAGAACCCTGAGAGTATTCTATATTCTAGAACTCTAGGCCAGTTCTGTAAGAGAACGCTGAGAGTATTCTATATTCTAGAACTCCGGGCCTGTTCTGTTAGATAACCCTGAGAGTATTCTATATTCTAGAACTCTGGGCCTGTTCTGTTAGATAACCCTGAGAGTATTCTATATTCTAGAACTCTGTTCCTGTTCTATTAGATAACCCTGAGAGTATTATATATTCTAGAACTCTGGGCCTGTTCTGTTAGATAACCCTGAGAGTATTCTATATTCTAGAACTCTGTTCTGTTCAGGTCAACGCCCAGTCTAGCTGTATCCATGGCAGCCAAATGAGAGGTTATTCCTTCCATTCTAATGTCTAATTGGTGGATTAATAGTCTCTGAACTCTGGTTGGTCAGTTGTAGCCTCCAGCCTGGCGCCTGCCTCAAGGACCCCTCGGCCCCAGGTCTGGGTCTGGCTGTAGGGCTGACGGACCGGAGACTGGAGACAGGCATTCTCCTGGCCACCTAAAGCCAGCTCCAAAGTAAACAGCAGCTGCCCTGAGTGTGGCTTTACTGTACTGCTTATGAGTGTGAGAAAGGCAAAAACATCCCTCGTAATTCCCATTCCCTGTTCACCTATGCAATTAGGGTGAAACGTGAGAGGCTCGTTTTAGGAGCTGGCAGAGATGGGAGAAGAGGCAGAGGAGGGGGAAGAGGCAGAGGAGGGAGAAGAGGCAGAGGAGGGAGAAGAGGCAGAGGAGGGAGAAGAGGCAGAGATGGGAGAAGAGACAGAGGAGGGGGAAGAGGCAGAGGGAGAAGAGGCAGAGATGGGAGAAGAGGCAGAGGAGGGGGAAGAGACAGAGGAGGGGGAAGAGACAGAGGAGGGAGAAGAAGCAGAGATGGGAGAAGAGGCAGAGGAGGGAGAAGAGGCAGATGAGGGAGAAGAGACAGAGAAGGGAGAAGAGGCAGAGATGGGAGAAGAGGCAGAGATGGGAGAAGAGGCAGAGGAGGGGGAAGAGACAGAGGAGGGAGAAGAGGCAGAGATGGGAGAAGAGGCAGAGATGGGAGAAGAGGAAGAGGAGGGGGAAGAGACAGAGGAGGGAAAAGAGGCAGAGGAGGGAGAAGAGGCAGAGATGGGGGAAGAGGCAGAGGAGGGGGAAGAGGCAGAGGAAGGAGAAGAGGCAGAGATGGGAGAAGAGGCAGAGATGGGGGAAGAGGCAGAGGAGGGGGAAGAGACAGAGGAGGGAGAAGAGGCAGAGATGGGAGAAGAGGCAGAGGAGGGGGAAGAGGCAGAGGAGGGGAAAGAGGCAGAGGAGGGAGAAGAGGCAGAGGAGGGGGAAGAGGAAGAGGTGGGAGAAGAGGCAGAGGAGGGAGAAGAGGCAGAGGAGGGAGAAGAGGCAGAGGAGGGAGAAGAGGCAGAGGAGGGGGAAGAGACAGAGGAGGGAGAAGAGGCAGAGGAAGGAGAAGAGGCAGAGATGGGGGAAGAGGCAGAGGAGGGGGAAGAGGCAGAGGAAGGAGAAGAGGCAGAGATGGGAGAAGAGGCAGAGATGGGGGAAGAGGCAGAGGAGGGAGAAGAGGCAGAGGAGGGAGAAGAGGCAGAGGAGGGAGAAGAGGCAGAGGAGGGGGAAGAGGCAGAGGAGGGGAAAGAGGCAGAGGAGGGAGAAGAGGCAGAGGAGGGGGAAGAGGAAGAGGAGGGAGAAGAGGCAGAGAAGAGGGAGAAGAGGCAGAGGAGGGAGAAGAGGCAGAGGAGGGAGAAGAGGCAGAGGAGGGGGAAGAGGCAGAGGAGGGGAAAGAGGCAGAGGAGGGAGAAGAGGCAGAGGAGGGGGAAGAGGAAGAGGAGGGAGAAGAGGCAGAGGAGGGAGAAGAGGCAGAGGAGGGAGAAGAGGCAGAGGAGGGGGAAGAGGCAGAGGAGGGGGAAGAGGCAGAGGAGGGAGAAGAGGCAGAGGAAGGAGAAGAGGCAGAGATGGGAGAAGAGGCAGAGGAGGGAGAAGAGGCAGAGGAGGGAGAAGAGGCAGAGGAGGGAGAAGAGGCAGAGGAGGGAGAAGAGGCAGAGGAGGGGTAAAAGGCAGAGAGGGGAAAGAGGCAGAGGAGGGGGAAGAGGCAGAGGAGGGGGAAGAGGCAGAGGAGGGGGAAGAGGCAGAGGAGGGGGAAGAGGCAGAGGAGGGAGAAGAGGCAGAGGAGGGAGAAGAGGCAGAGGAGGGAGAAGAGGCAGAGGAGGGGAAAGAGGCAGAGGAGGGGGAAGAGGCAGAGGAGGGGGAAGAGGCAGAGGAGGGGGAAGAGGCAGAGGAGGGAGAAGAGGCAGAGGAGGGAGAAGAGGCAGAGGAGGGAGAAGAGGCAGAGGAGGGGGAAGAGGCAGGAGGGGAAAGAGGCAGAGGAGGGAGAAGAGGCAGAGGAGGGGGAAGAGGAAGAGGAGGGAGAAGAGGCAGAGGAGGGAGAAGAGGCAGATGAGGGAGAAGAGGCAGAGGAGGGAGAAGAGGCAGAGGAGGGGGAAGAGGCAGAGGAGGGAGAAGAGGCAGAGGAAGGAGAAGAGGCAGAGATGGGAGAAGAGGCAGAGGAGGGAGAAGAGGCAGAGGAGGGAGAAGAGGCAGAGGAGGGGAAAGAGGCAGAGGAGGGGGAAGAGGCAGAGGAGGGGGAAGAGGCAGAGGAGGGGGAAGAGGCAGAGGAGGGAGAAGAGGCAGAGGAGGGAGAAGAGGCAGAGGAGGGAGAAGAGGCAGAGGAGGGGGAAGAGGCAGAGGAGGGGAAAGAGGCAGAGGAGGGAGAAGAGGCAGAGGAGGGGGAAGAGGAAGAGGAGGGAGAAGAGGCAGAGGAGGGAGAAGAGGCAGAGGAGGGAGAAGAGGCAGAGGAGGGAGAAGAGGCAGAGGAGGGGGAAGAGGCAGAGGAGGGAGAAGAGGCAGAGGAAGGAGAAGAGGCAGAGATGGGAGAAGAGGCAGAGGAGGGAGAAGAGGCAGAGGAGGGAGAAGAGGCAGAGGAGGGAGAAGAGGCAGAGGAGGGAGAAGAGGCAGAGGAGGGGTAAAAGGCAGAGGAGGGGAAAGAGGCAGAGGAGGGGGATTAGGCAGAGGAGGGGGAAGAGGCAGAGGAGGGGGAAGAGGCAGAGGAGGGGGAAGAGGCAGAGGAGGGAGAAGAGGCAGAGGAGGGGGAAGATGAAGAGGAGGGAGAAGAGGCAGAGGAGGGAGAAGAGGCAGAGGAGGGAGAAGAGGCAGAGGAGGGGTAAAGAGGAGAGACAGGATGAAGGACGAAGCAGAGGAGTATTGCTCTCTAGCCAACTAATGGTGTCCTGGTCTAACCGATCAAAACCCGCAGCAAACCAGGAACATTCCCAGAACATTAGCAAAGATTCCATTAGGTTCTAGTTAGGGTTTTATCTAACATTAGGATGATATCATCCCAAAGACATTGAGAGTGTTTTTAACAACAACAACGCACCAGTGATGTTTTCCCAGCAAACTAAAATTGGTTCTGTTTAGGTTCCCAGAACATTCGTTAGGTCGCCGCAGATGTTCTCATGTATTTCACATGACTGGGAACACAGACATGCATCTGCTGGGCACATTTCCTGACACTGATATGGTCATTTTCACGTTTTCATTCCTTCATGCAATGCTTGGGAATGACGGAAGGCTGTTATGATAATTCTATAGCAATATAGAGTGGGAAAGCAGCCGTACGTTTGGACAATTCAGAAACACTGCAGTAAATAAACCCAAATAAGAATGTGTCAACCTTGTCCTGAACCGGACTCTACACAGACCGGTGTGCCATAGCCAATCAGAGCTACAGTAGGCCTATATGCAAATAAGTCATTTTCCACACGGGACCGACATCATTCACTTTGAACTGGACTGTGGGTCTACAGTCATTAGCAACAGTGTGACTTTAGATCATGAGAAAGGATTCTTCAAAAGCCCCAAAATACACCTGAATGGATTTCTGCAAATATGTAAATACCACGGGAGTCCTCTTCCAACCATGAACAGGTAGGCTCTCCCTCAGTTCCCTATGCACAACAACAAGATCAACAACTAATGTTAGCCAGAGGGAGAAGAGCTCAAATCTAACCAGGGAACATTAGATAAACCCTCTCAAACTTTTCCAGCTTGTAATTGGCCGTCAAAATTGCACTGATAAATTATGGTGAAATTTTTGTTAACTTGTTAACCTTTATTGAACTAGGCAAATCAGTTAAGAACAAATTCTTATTTTCAATGACGGCCTACACCGGCCAAACCCGGATGACGCTGGGTCAATTGTGCACCGCCCTATCCCAATCACGGCCGGTTGTGACACAGCCTGGATTCAAACCAGGGTGTCTGTAGTGACGCTGTAGGGATGCAGTGCCTCAGACCGCTGCGCCACTCGGGAGCCCAAGTGCTTGCCTGCCAATGCCTGCTTCTCTCAACCCACGTTCTGACAACTGAATGGGAACTTGCCCCCCCCTCAATGCCGAATACATTTGATTGACAACTAAGAAATATGCTAACAGCGGATAGTCATTCAAGTTCAGCATACCAAGCTAGCAAAGTTCTGACAACTGAATGGGAACTCCATTCAACTGAAACAGTGCATCCCGAATGGCTGAAAGCGGCAACCAACGTACCAGGCCAGCTGTAATTTACAACCTGATTGTAATATTTGTTGGACTATGAAGAAATGTCTTGGTGAATTATATGAGTCGTGCATTGAACTGCATCCATCTATTCTGCCAACAAAGCCTTACTGTCACAGAATGTTTTTGTCAAATAGAACCTATTTTTAAAACCTCTTATAAAGTTGGTTTTGTAGCATGAAGTGGGAATGTGACATTTTTGACTATAACATTTCCGAGTGCGTCATTTCAGAACAGTGAGTTAGGAAGGACGCCTGTATCTTTGTAGAGACTCTGGGAGTATTGATACTGAGTTAGGAAGGACGCCTGTATCTTTGTAGAGACTCTGGGAGTATTGATACTGAGTTAGGAAGGACGCCTGTATCTTTGTAGAGACTCTGGGAGTATTGATACTGAGTTAGGAAGGACGCCTGTATCTTTGTAGAGACTCTGGGAGTATTGATACTGAGTTAGGAAGGACGCCTGTATCTTTGTAGAGACTCTGGGAGTATTGATACTGCGTTAGGAAGGACGCCTGTATCTCTGTAGAGACTCTGGGAGTATTGATACTGAGTTAGGAAGGACGCCTGTATCTTTGTCGAGACTCTGGGAGTATTGATACTGAGTTAGGAAGGACGCCTGTATCTTTGTAGAGACTCTGGGAGTATTGATACTGAGTTAGGAAGGACGCCTGTATCTTTGTAGAGACTCTGGGAATATTGATACTGAGTTAGGAAGGACGCCTGTATCTTTGTAGAGACTCTGGGAGTATTGATACTGAGTTAGGAAGGACGCCTGTATCTTTGTAGAGACTCTGGGAGTATTGATACTGAGTTAGGAAGGACGCCTGTATCTTTGTAGAGACTCTGGGAGTATTGATACTGAGTTAGGAAGGACGCCTGTATCTCTGTAGAGACTCTGGGAGTATTGATACTGAGTTAGGAAGGACGCCTGTATCTCTGTAGAGACTCTGGGAGTATTGATACTGAGTTAGGAAGGACGCCTGTATCTTTGTAGAGACTCTGGGAGTATTGATACTGCGTTAGGAAGGATGCCTGTATCTCTGTAGAGACTCTGGGAGTATTGATACTGAGTTAGGAAGGACGCCTGTATCTTTGTAGAGACGCTGGGAGTAGTGATACTGAGTTAGGAAGGACGCCTGTATCTCTGAAGAGACTCTGGGAGTACTGATACTGAGTTAGGAAGGACGCCTGTATCTTTGTAGAGACTCTGGGAGTATTGATACTGAGTTAGGAAGGACGCCTGTATCTTTGTCGAGACTCTGGGAGTATTGATACTGAGTTAGGAAGGACGCCTGTATCTCTGTAGAGACTCTGGGAGTATTGATACACCATCCAAAAAGTCATTAATAACTCAACCATGATATTTATTTTTTTATCCATCTACCAATAGCTGCTCTTCTTTGTGAAGCATTGGAAAACCTCCCTTGTCTTTGAACTTGAATCTGTGTTTGAAATTCACTACTCGACTGAGGGACCTTACAAATAATTGTTTGTGTAGTCATTAAAAAATCATGTTAAAACACTATAATTGCACACAGAGTCCATGCAACTTATTATGTGACTTATTAAGAACATTTTGAGTCCTGAACTTATTTAGGCTTGCCATAACAAACGGTTTGAAAATGTATTGACTCAAGAAATTTCAGTTTATCATTTTTAATTAATTTGTCAAATGTTCTAAAAATATAATTCCACTTTGACAATATGGGGTATTGTGTGGAGTACAGGGGCACAAATTCTAAAAAAAAATCAAGGGGTGTGAATACTTTCTGAAGGCCATGTATCTATTGCCATGTCCCCACAATGTTACCACACCCTAAATATACATCCTGGAAACCTTTTAAACAACAGACAACATGTGTTCTGGGAACATTCTTGTATCATCAGGTGAATGTTTTTTTGTACCATGAAAGAAACATGGTAGAATTATCTGCACAACTGGACAGTTTTTGTGTTTTGGGAACATATATTTTGCAATGTCTCCACAATGCTCTCACCAGAATGTTCCTACAAACAAATGAAACATTCTGGGAACCTTTAAAGAACAGGTTAAATATGTTCTCAGAACTGTTCCTACAACCTAATGAAACATTCTGGGAACCTTTAAAGAACAGGTTAAATATGTTCTCAGAACTGTTCCTACAACCTAATGAAACATTCTGGGAACCTTTAAAGAACAGGTTAAATGTGTTCTGGGAACCTTTAAAGAACAGGTTAAATGTGTTCTCAGAACCTTTAAAGAACAGGTTAAATGTGTTCTGGGAACCTTTAAAGAACAGGTTAAATGTGTTCTCAGAACCTTTAAAGAACAGGTTAAATGTGTTCTCAGAACCTTTAAAGAACAGGTTCAATGTGTTCTGGGAACCTTTAAAGAACAGGTTAAATGTGTTCTCAGAACCTTTAAAGAACAGGTTCAATGTGTTCTCAGAACCTTTAAAGAACAGGTTAAATGTGTTCTCAGAACCTTTAAAGAACAGGTTAAATGTGTTCTCAGAACCTTTAAAGAACAGGTTCAATGTGTTCTCAGAACCTTTAAAGAACAGGTTAAATGTGTTCTCAGAACCTTTAAAGAACAGGTTAAATGTGTTCTCAGAACCTTTAAAGAACAGGTTAAATGTGTTCTCAGAACCTTTAAAGAACAGGTTCAATGTGTTCTCAGAACATTTAAAGAACAGGTTCAATGTGTTCTCAGAACCTTTAAAGAACAGGTTCAATGTGTTCTCAGAACCTTTAAAGAACAGGTTCAATGTGTTCTCAGAACCTTTAAAGAACAGGTTCAATGTGTTCTCAGAACCTTTAAAGAACAGGTTCAATGTGTTCTCAGAACCTTTAAAGAACAGGTTAAATGTGTTCTCAGAACCTTTAAAGAACAGGTTAAATGTGTTCTCAGAACCTTTAAAGAACAGGTTAAATGTGTTCTCAGAACCTTTAAAGAACAGGTTAAATGTGTTCTCAGAACCTTTAAAGAACAGGTTAAATGTGTTCTCAGAACCTTTAAAGAACAGGTTCAATGTGTTCTCAGAACCTTTAAAGAACAGGTTCAATGTGTTCTCAGAACCTTTAAAGAACAGGTTCAATGTGTTCTCAGAACCTTTAAAGAACAGGTTAAATGTGTTCTCAGAACCTTTAAAGAACAGGTTCAATGTGTTCTCAGAACCTTTAAAGAACAGGTTCAATGTGTTCTCAGAACCTTTAAAGAACAGGTTCAATGTGTTCTCAGAACCTTTAAAGAACAGGTTCAATGTGTTCTCAGAACCTTTAAAGAACAGGTTCAATGTGTTCTCAGAACATTCTTGCAACATGTTTCATACAAACATTCTAGAATCATCACCATGACTGGACAGTTTTTTGTTTTATGAGAAGATTTGCCGCAACCTAACAAATGTTCTGGGAAATTTTACAGAACCAATTTTGGTTTGCTGGGCCTCCTCCTTCCCTGTCCTACGTCAAACCCATTCGGAGAGACTGAGCTAACGATGGAACAACGGGTGTCAACTTTCCAAATCTGTTCTGCCTCCATCACACACAGAACATAAAGACATGCCTGAGGGTCGGGGCCAAACCCCTGGACTATATCAGAGGGGAGACTGGACCCAGAACCATGAGGCCATGAAGCCTCCATCAGGCCCAGTGATCGGTCTGAGTTTGGCCAGGGACAGAGGCACAATGCTGGGTTCGGTTTGGCAGGAGGAGTGGGGCCCCACTGGTGGAGGGAAGGTGGGCTGGAGGAGTGGAGAAATGGAGGGATGGAGGGGCCAGAGCAGGGGCATGTATAGTGTGTCCTCAGGCTGGGAGACGGGAGAGAAATGGAGAGACAGGGGGAGGCAGGGGGAAGGCAGGAAGAGACAGGAGGAGACAGGGGGAGGCTGGGGGAGACAGGAGGGAGGCTGGGGAAGAGAGGAGGAGACAGGGGGAGGCTGGGGGAGGAGGAGACAGGGAGGCTGGGGGGAGACAGTGGGAGGCTGGGGGAGACATGAGGAAGGCTGGGGAAGAGAGGAGGAGACAGGGGGAGAGGAGGAGACAGGGGGAGGCTGGGGGGGAGAGGAGGAGACGGGGAGGCTGGGGGTAGAGGAGGAGACAGGGGGAGGCTGGGGGAGAGAGAGGAAACGGGGAGGCTAGGGGGAGACAGGGGGAGGCTAGGGGGAGACAGGGGGAGGCTAGGGGGAGACAGGGAGAGGCTGGGGAGAGAGAAGAGGAGAGAGGGGGAGGCTGGGGAGGAGAGGAGGAGACAGAGGGAGGCTGGGGGAGACAGGAGGGAGGCTGGGGAAGAGAGGAGGAGACAGGGGGAGAGGAGGAGACAGGGGGAGGCTGGGGGGGAGAGGAGGAGACGGGGAGGCTGGGGGGTAGAGGAGGAGACAGGGGGAGGCTGGGGGGGAGAGGAGGAGACAGGGGGAGGCTGGGGGGAGAGGAGGAGACAGGGAGGCTGGGGGTAGAGGAGGAGACAGGGGGAGGCTGGGGGGGAGAGGAGGAGACAGGGGGAGGCTGGGGGTGAGAGGAGGAGACAGGGGAGGCTGGGGGGAGACAGGGAGAGGCTGGGGAGAGAGAGGAGGAGAGAGAGTCTGCTGTATCGCAAAATTACCAGCAGGGACTGTTGACTTGGATGTAGAGGTTCACTCTAACCACAGCATGTGAACCAACGCTGAGCAAGCACACACACACACACACACTACTGAACGTCATTGACCAGGATGGAAAGGCATATCCGACATCCAACCCAATGAGCAATAACAACAGAAAGGAAACCCAGAACAGAGGACGGATAGAGGCTTGAGACAGAACATGAGAGAAAGACAGACTGAGAAAACAGTGAAACCACAGCAACGTGGGGGCTTATCGTTGTGGCGTTGTTGTCCCAATGACGACTCATGAATAATAACAGCCTGTGTTCCATGTGCGTCCCTAATGGCACCCTATAGTGCCTAGGGGGACTGGTACAAACGAGTGCACTATAAAGGCGATAGGGTGCTATTGGCGCAGAAATAAACAAACTATCCTCTGGTGGAGCTTTGTACTGTAACACAACCTGGAGAGATGGACTGAAGGGTACACACACACACACACACACACACACACACACACACACACACACACACTACCTGGAGAGATGGACTGAAGGGTACAACACACACACACACACACACACACACACACACACACACACACACACACACACATACACACACACACACACACACACACTACCTGGAGAGATGGACTGAAGGGTACAACACACACACTACCTAGCTAACACCAGGGATTATCACTGTATTAAGTTTCTCTCAGACCACTAATGAGAGGGTGGGCCCAGTGTCCACCCTGTACCCCTCCACCCACCATGGTCAGACCGGGTCAAACCAAAGTGTCTGTGATGTTCAGGGAGGGTGTGTGTGTGTTTCTTTAGCTGTACAGTTCTGAGTTCTGGTTTATAATGGGCTCTAGAGGGTTCTGGTTTCGCTGGTTTCTGGTGGGCTCTAGAAGGTTCTGGTTTCACTGGTTTCTAATGGGCTCTAGAAGGTTCTGGTTTCGCTGGTTTCTAGTGGGCTCTAGAAGGTTCTGGTTTCTAGTGGGCTCTAGAAGGTTCTGGTTTCACTGGTTTCTAATGGGCTCTAGAAGGTTCTGGTTTCACTGGTTTCTAATGGGCTCTAGAAGGTTCTGGTTTCGCTGGTTTCTAGTGGGCTCTAGAAGGTTCTGGTTTCTAGTGGGCTCTAGAAGGTTCTGGTTTCACTGGTTTCTAATGGGCTCTAGAAGGTTCTGGTTTCGCTGGTTTCTAGTGGGCTCTATAAGGTTCTGGTTTCGCTGGTTTCTAGTGGGCTCTAGAAGGTTCTGGTTTCTAGTGGGCTCTAGAAGGTTCTGGTTTCACTGGTTTCTAATGGGCTCTAGAAGGTTCTGGTTTCGCTGGTTTCTAGTGGGCTCTATAAGGTTCTGGTTTCGCTGGTTTCTAGGGGGCTCTAGAAGGTTCTGGTTTCGCTGGTTTCTAGTGGGCTCTAGAAGGTTCTGGTTTCGCTGGTTTCTAGTGGGCTCTAGAAGGTTCTGGTTTCTAGTGGGCTCTAGAAGGTTCTGGTTTCTAGTGGGCTCTAGAAGGTTCTGGTTTCGCTGGTTTCTAGTGGGCTCTAGAAGGTTCTGGTTTCTAGTGGGCTCTAGAAGGTTCTGGTTTCTAGTGGGCTCTAGAAGGTTCTGGTTCCACTGGTTTCTAGTGGGCTCTAGAAGGTTCTGGTTCATAGGTTCATGTCACTACATATTTTCACATCTTGTAAATTCCTTCCCCTCTATAACAACCTGACCGGCTACGGACAGTTGAATTTCTCCTACGAACGCAGCCCACTCTATCCCTCCACCCTACCGTCTAAACCTCCCTCCATCCCTTTATCCATCCGCCCAAAAACCACAATGGGGGAACGGAAAGGAGGTCATGGGAGTGGTGGAGGGAGTAGGAGCGGGGGAGGTGAGGGCGGTTTGGGAGCAGGAACCTGATTCGCCCATTTTACCTGAGAGGAATCGCAGATATTCTCAAATGAGGAACCAGAACAGGCTTCAAAGGACAGAGAAGAGAGGACAGAGAGGACGGAGAGGATGGAGAGGACAGAGAGGACAAATAGGAAAGAGAGGACAGAGAGGACGGAGAGGACAGAGAGGACGGAGAGGACAGAGAGGGTGGAGAGGACAGAGAGGGTGGAGAGGACAGAGAGGACAGAGAGGACAAATAGGAAAGAGAGGACAGAGAGGACGGAGAGAACAGAGAGGACGGAGAGGACAGAGAGGACAAATAGGAAAGAGAGGACAGAGAGGACAGAGAGGACAAATAGGAAAGAGAGGACAGAGAGGATGGAGAGGACAGAGAGGACAAATAGGAAAGAGAGGACGGAGAGGACAGAGAGGACGGAGAGGACGGAGAGGACAGAGAGGACAAATAGGAAAGAGAGGACAGAGAGGACGGGGAGAACAGAGAGGACGGACAGGACAGAGAGAGTGAGAGAACGAGAAACAGAAAAAGAATGATGGAGAAAATGAGAGAGAGGGGGAGGAGACAGAAATGTTTGTTCTACAATGAGGCCTCTACACCCTTAGAAACAAATTGCTATCTGGTTCCACGTAGAACCCTCTGTGGACACACACACACACACACAAATGGTTCTACCTAGAACCAAAAAGGGTTGTCCTGTGGGGACAGAGTGTACACAGCCTTCACACATCATCAGACAGAGTGTACACAGCCTTCACACATCATCAGACAGAGTATACACAGCCTTCACACATCATCAGACAGAGTGTACACAGCCTTCACACATCATCAGACAGAGTGTACACAGCCTTCACACATAATCAGACAGAGTGTACACAGCCTTCACACATCATCAGACAGAGTGTACACAGCCTTCACACATCATCAGACAGAGTGTACACAGCCTTCACACATCATCAGACAGAGTGTACACAGCCTTCACAAATCAACAGACAGAGTGTACACAGCCTTCACACATCATCAGACAGAGTGTACGCAGCCTTCACACATCATCAGACAGAGTGTACACAGCCTTCACACATCATCAGACAGAGTGTACGCAGCCTTCACACATCATCAGACAGAGTGTACGCAGCCTTCACACATCATCAGACAGAGTGTACACAGCCTTCACACATCATCAGACAGAGTGTACACAGCCTTCACACATCATCAGACATACAGTGGAGAGTGGAACAAGAGAAACACCTCTCTCACCTTGACGTGTTGAGAGCTCTCATTGAGGTTGTCCTCTCTCTTCCTGACCTCCTGCACCAGCTGGGCGTTCTTACTCTTCTCCACCTGCTCCTTATGTTTCAGGTGGGCCACCGTCTTAGTCTGGTCCTTCACCTGTCTGGAGAGATACAGGGGGGAGGACAGTTAGATAACATACAGACTACACTAGTCCTAACACCTGTCTGGAGAGATACAGGGGAGAGGACAGTTAGATAACATACAGACTACACTAGTCCTAACACCTGTCTGGAGAGATACAGGGGGAGAGGACAGTTATATAACATACAGACTACACTAGTCCTAACACCTGTCTGGAGAGATACAGGGGAGAGGACAGTTAGATAACATACAGACTACACTAGTCCTAACACCTGTCTGGAGAGATACAGGGGAGAGGACAGTTAGATAACATACAGACTACACTAGTCCTAACACCTGTCTGGAGAGATACAGGGGGAGAGGACAGTTAGATAACATACAGACTACACTAGTCCTAACACCTGTCTGGAGAGATACAGGGGAGAGGACAGTTAGATAACATACAGACTACACTAGTCCTAACACCTGTCTGGAGAGATACAGGGGAGAGGACAGTTAGATAACATACAGACTACACTAGTCCTAACACCTGTCTGGAGAGATACAGGGGAGAGAGGACAGTTATATAACATACAGACTACACTAGTCCTAACACCTGTCTGGAGAGATACAGGGGAGAGGACAGTTAGATAACATACAGACTACACTAGTCCTAACACCTGTCTGGAGAGATACAGGGGGAGAGGACAGTTAGATAACATACAGACTACACTAGTCCTAACACCTGTCTGGAGAGATACAGGGGAGAGGACAGTTAGATAACATACAGACTACACTAGTCCTAACACCTGTCTGGAGAGATACAGGGGGAGAGGACAGTTAGATAACATACAGACTACACTAGTCCTAACACCTGTCTGGAGAGATACAGGGGAGAGGACAGGTAGATAACATACAGACTACACTAGTCCTAACACCTGTCTGGAGAGATGCAGGGGGAGAGGACAGTTAGATAACATACAGACTACACTAGTCCTAACACCTGTCTGGAGAGATACAGGGGAGAGAGGACAGTTATATAACATACAGACTACACTAGTCCTAACACCTGTCTGGAGAGATACAGGGGAGAGGACAGTTAGATAACATACAGACTACACTAGTCCTAACACCTGTCTGGAGAGATACAGGGGGAGAGGACAGTTAGATAACATACAGACTACACTAGTCCTAACACCTGTCTGGAGAGATACAGGGGAGAGGACAGTTATATAACATACAGACTACACTAGTCCTAACACCTGTCTGGAGAGATACAGGGTAGAGGACAGGTAGATAACATACATACTACACTAGTCCTAACACCTGTCTGGAGAGATACAGGGGGAGAGGACAGTTAGATAACATACAGACTACACTAGTCCTAACACCTGTCTGGAGAGATACAGGGGGAGAGGACAGTTAGATAACATACAGACTACACTAGTCCTAACACCTGTCTGGAGAGATACAGGGGAGAGGACAGTTAGATAACATACAGACTACACTAGTCCTAACACCTGTCTGGAGAGATACAGGGGGAGAGGACAGTTAGATAACATACAGACTACACTAGTCCTAACACCTGTCTGGAGAGATACAGGGGAGAGGACAGTTAGATAACATACAGACTACACTAGTCCTAACACCTGTCTGGAGAGATACAGGGGAGAGGACAGTTAGATAACATACAGACTACACTAGTCCTAACACCTGTCTGGAGAGATACAGGGGGAGAGGACAGTTATATAACATACAGACTACACTAGTCCTAACACCTGTCTGGAGAGATACAGGGGAGAGGACAGTTAGATAACATACAGACTACACTAGTCCTAACACCTGTCTGGAGAGATACAGGGGGAGAGGACAGTTAGATAACATACAGACTACACTAGTCCTAACACCTGTCTGGAGAGATACAGGGGAGAGGACAGTTATATAACATACAGACTACACTAGTCCTAACACCTGTCTGGAGAGATACAGGGGAGAGGACAGTTAGATAACATACAGACTACACTAGTCCTAACACCTGTCTGGAGAGATACAGGGGGAGAGGACAGTTAGATAACATACAGACTACACTAGTCCTAACACCTGTCTGGAGATATACAGGGGAGAGGACAGTTAGATAACATACAGACTACACTAGTCCTAACACCTGTCTGGAGAGATACAGGGTAGAGGACAGGTAGATAACATACAGACTACACTAGTCCTAACACCTGTCTGGAGAGATACAGGAGAGAGAGGGGAGTGAACATAGCCTTGCTATTGAGAAAGGCAGCCGTAGACAGACATGGCTCTCAAGAGAAGACAGGCTATGTGCTCACTGCCCACAAAATGAGGTGGAAACTGAGCTGCACTTCCTAACCTCCTGCCCAATGTATGACCATATTAGAGAGACATATTTCCCTCAGATTACACAGATCCAGAAAGAATTACAAAACAAACCCAATGTTGATAAACTCCCATATCTACTGGGTGAAATACCACAGTGTGACATCACAGCAGCAAGATTTGTGACCTGTTGCCATGAGAAAAGGGCAACCAGTGAAGAACAAACACCATTGTAAATACAACCCATATTTATGCTTATTTATTTTATCTTGTGTCCTTTAACCATTTGTACATTGTTACAACACTGTATATATATATAATATGACATTTGAAATGTCTTTATTCTTTTGGAACTTCTGTGAGTGTAATGTTTACTGTTCATTTTTATTGTTTATTTCACTTTTGTATATTATCTACTTCACTTGCTTTGGTAATGTTAACACATGTTTCCCATGTCAATAAAGCCCCTTGAATTGAATGTAATTGAGAGGAGAGGTCTGGTGCTCCTCCAAAGCCCATTACAGAGGAACAAGGTGATATGAAGTGGAACAGTGGAACAGGGCTGAGTGGAACAGGGCTGAGAGGAACAGGGCTGAGTGGAACAGGGCTGAGTGGAACAGGGCTGAGTGGAACAGGGCTGAGTGGGGCCAACACATACCTGTTATAGCACCTGATCACTCAAGACTACAGGAAGGTGTGTGCTTAGGACAAGTACACACACACACACACACACACACACACACACAGGCCCAGCAGGCAAAATGTCCAGACACAGACAAAACCCACAGTATCAGCTCTAACTGGGGACATAGAACATGCTGCAGTGTAGAGAGAAGAGCCCAGTCCAGTCCAGTCCAGTCCAGTCTAGTCTAGTCTAGTCTAGTCTAGTCTAGCTCAGCCCAGCCCAGCCCAGTCCAGTCCAGCCCAGTCTAGCTCAGCCCAGTCCAGTCTAGTCCAGTCCAGACATTTGCCCCGCCCAGGCCAGTCCAGTCCAGTCTAGTCCAGCTCAGCCAAGTCCAATCCAGACATTCCCCCAGTCCAGTGTAAGTCCAGTCCAGACATTGCCCGAGCCCAGTCCAGTCTGTACCCCTAGTTGTTGTTAGAGGAGCTGGGTATGTGTGTGTGGGTGTGTGTGTGTGTATGAGAGTGTGTGGGGGTATGAGTGTGAGTGTGTGTGTGTATGTGTGTGTGGGTATGAGTGTGTGTGTGTACCTGCGTGCAGAATGGTGTCAGCAACTCACAGAGGGAACACAGAGACTAGACCAATGTAGATGGGCAGAGATGATACAATGCTGTGTCTGGGTCTCACAGGGAGAACAGAACTGGGTCTCACAGAGAGAACAGAACTGGGTCACACAGGGAGAACAGAACTGGGTCTCACAGGGAGAACAGAAATGGGTCACACAGGGAGAACAGAACTGGGTCTCACAGGGAGAACAGAACTGGGTCTCACAGGGAGAACAGAACTGGGTCTCACAGGGAGAACAGAACTGGGTCTCACAGGGAGAACAGAACTGGGTCTCACTGGGAGAACAGAACTGGGTCACACATTGAGAACAGAACTGGGTCTCACAGGGAGAACAGAACTGGGTCTCACAGGGAGAACAGAACTGGGTCTCACAGGGAGAACAGAACTGGGTCACACAGGGAGAACAGAACTGGGTCTCACAGGGAGAACAGAACTGGGTCACACAGGGAGAACAGAACTGGGTCTCACAGGGAGAACAGAACTGGGTCTCACAGGGAGAACTGGGTCTCACAGGGAGAACAGAACTGGGTCTCACAGGGAGAACAGAACTGGGTCTCACAGGGAGAACAGAACTGGGTCTCACAGGGAGAACAGAACTGGGTCTCACAGGGAGAACAGAACTGGGTCTCACAGGGAGAACAGAACTGGGTCACACAGGGAGAACAGAACTGGGTCTCACAGGGAGAACAGAACTGGGTCTCACAGGGAGAACAGAACTGGGTCACACAGGGAGAACAGAACTGGGTCTCACAGGGAGAACAGAACTGGGTCACACAGGGAGAACAGAACTGGGTCTCACAGGGAGAACAGAACTGGGTCACACAGGGAGAACAGAACTGGGTCACACATTGAGAACAGAACTGGTTCTCACAGGGAGAACAGAACTGGGTCTCACAGGGAGAACAGAAATGGGTCTCACAGGGAGAACAGAACTGGGTCTCACAGGGAGAACAGAACTGGGTCTCACAGGGAGAACAGAACTGGGTCTCACAGGGAGAACAGAACTGGGTCACACAGGAAGAACATAACTGGGTCACACAGGGAGAACAGAACTGGGTCTCACAGGGAGAACAGAACTGGGTCTCACAGGGAGAACAGAACTGGGTCTCACAGGGAGAACAGAACTGGGTCTCACAGGGAGAACAGAACTGGGTCACACAGGAAGAACAGAACTGGGTCACACAGGGAGAACAGAACTGGGTCTCACAGGGAGAACAGAACTGGGTCACACAGGGAGAACAGAACTGGGTCTCACAGGGAGAACAGAACTGGGTCTCACAGGGAGAACAGAACTGGGTCTCACAGGGAGAACAGAACTGGGTCACACAGGGAGAACAGAACTGGGTCACACATTGAGAACAGAACTGGGTCTCACAGGGAGAACAGAACTGGGTCTCACAGGGAGAACAGAACTGGGTCTCACAGGGAGAACAGAACTGGGTCTCACAGGGAGAACTGGGTCTCACAGGAAGAACAGAACTGGGTCTCACAGGGAGAACAGAACTGGGTCTCACAGGGAGAACAGAACTGTCTGTTTAATGATCCAGTCATTTGAATGATGTAAAGCATATATTTCTCTAAGTGGACGATCAATAACTTACAGTAGAGTTGGAATGGCAAACACATTGCATGTCTGTATGTTCATGAGTGTGTGTGTACAGTATGTCCATGCATATATGAGTGTGTGTGTGCGTACGTGCGTGTGTGCGTGTGTGTGTGCGTGTGTGTGTGTGTGTGTGTGTGTGTGTGTGTGTGTGTGTGTGTATAACAGGTCATAAATATCCAGGAATGTTCAAACTTGGTGTTTCCAACCCGGTCAGCCATCTGCTTGGCTACAGAGCAGTTTCCCAATGAACAACTGGCCCCCCTTATTCTCTACAGACAGTCTCCTGGACTGAGTCCCTAATGACACCCTGTCCTCTATATAGTGCACTAGTCATGACCAGAACCCTATGGTATGAAGGGTGTAGAGTGAACAGAACCCTATGGTATGAAGGGTGAACACAACCCTATGGTATGAAGGGAGTAGAGTGAACAGAACCCTATGGTATGAAGGGTGAACAGAACCCTATGGTATGAAGGGAGTAGGGTGAACAGAACCCTATGGTATGAAGGATGAACAGAACCCTATGGTATGAAGGGAGTAGAGTGAACAGAACCCTATAGTATGAAGGGTGAACAGAACCATATGGTATGAAGGGTGAACAGAACCCTATGGTATGAAGGGAGTAGAGTGAACAGAACCCTATGGTATGAAGGGTGAACAGAACCCTATTGTATGAAGGGTGAACAGAACCCTATGGTATGAAGGGTGAACAGAACCCTATGGTATGAAGGGTGAACAGAACCCTATGGTATGAAGTGTGAACAGAACCCTATGGTATGAAGGGTGAACAGAACCCTATGGTATGAAGGGAGTAGGGTGAACAGAACCGTATGGTATGAAGGATGAACAGAACCCTATGGTATGAAGGGAGTAGAGTGAACAGAACCCTATAGTATGAAGGGTGAACAGAACCATATGGTATGAAGGGTGAACAGAACCCTATGGTATGAAGGGAGTAGAGTGAACAGAACCCTATGGTATGAAGGGTGAACAGAACCCTATGGTATGAAGGGTGAACAGAACCCTATGGTATGAAGGGTGAACAGAACCCTATGGTATGAAGGGTGAACAGAACCCTATGGTATGAAGGGTGAACAGAACCCTATGGTATGAAGGGTGAACAGAACCCTATGGTATGAAGGGAGTAGGGTGAACAGAACCCTATGGTATGAAGGGTGAACAGAACCCTATGGTATGAAGGGAGTAGGGTGAACAGAACCCTATGGTATGAAGGATGAACAGAACCCTATGGTATGAAGGGAGTAGAGTGAACAGAACCCTATGGTATGAAGGGTGAACAGAACCCTATGGTATGAAGGGTGAACAGAACCCTATGATATGAAGGGAGTAGGGTGAACAGAACCCTATGGTATGAAGGATGAACAGAACCCTATGGTATGAAGGGAGTAGAGTGAACAGAACCCTATGGTATGAAGGGTGAACAGAACCCTATGGTATGAAGGGTGAACAGAACCCTATGGTATGAAGGGTGAACAGATCCCTATGGTATGAAGGGTGAACAGAACCCTATGGTATGAAGGGTGAACAGAACCCTATGGTATGAAGGGAGTAGAGTGAACAGAACCCTATGGTATGAAGGGTGAACAGAACCCTATGGTATGAAGCGTGAAAAGAACCCTATGGTATGAAGGGAGTAGGGTGCACAACCAACACAACCAACACAACCAGCACAACACAACCAACACAACCAACACAACACAACCAACACTACACAACCAACACAACACAACCAACACAACCAACAACACAACCAACACAACCAACACAACCAACACAACCAACAACACAACCAACACAACACAACCAACACAACCAACAACACAACCAACACAACACAACCAACACAACCAACAACACAACAAACACAACACAACACAACACAGCCAACACAACACAACCAACACAACCAGCACAACGAACACAACACAACTAACACAACACAAAGCAACCAACACAACACAACCAACACTACACAACCAACAACACAACCAACACAACCAACAACACAACCAACACAACACAACCAACACAACCAACACAACACAACACAACCAACACAACCAACACAACCAACACAACACAACCAACACAACCAACACAACCAACACAACACAACCAACACAACACAACACAACCAACACAACCAACACAACACAACACAACCAACACAACCAACACAACCAACACAACCAACCAACACAACCAACACAACACAACCAACACAACCAACACAACCAACACAACACAACCAACACAACACAACACAACCAACACAACCAACACACCCAACACAACCAACACAACACAACACAACACAACCAACACAACACAACCAACACAACCAACACAACCAACACAACCAACACACCCAACACAACCAACACAACCAACACAACACAACACAACACACACAACCAACACAACCAACACAACACAACCAACACAACCAACACAACACAACACAACCAACACAACACAACACAACACAACCAACACAACACAACCAACACAACACAACCAACACAACCAACACAACACAACCAACACAACCAACACAACACAACCAACACAACCAACACAACACAACCAACACAACACAACCAACACAACACAACCAACACAACCAACACAACACAACCAACACAACCAACACAACCAACACAACACAACCAACACAACACAACCAACACAACACAACCAACACAACACAACCAACACAACCAACACAACACAACACAACCAACACAACCAACACAACACAACACAACCAACACAACCAACACAACCAACACAACCAACACAACACAACCAACACAACACAACCAACACAACCAACACAACACAACACAACCAACACAACCAACACAACCAACACAACCAACACAACACAACCAACACAACCAACACAACCAACACAACACAACCAACACAACCAACACAACACAACACAACCAACACAACCAACACAACACAACACAACCAACACAACCAACACAACACAACCAACACAACCAACCAACACAACCAACACAACACAACCAACACAACCAACACAACCAACACAACACAACCAACACAACACAACACAACCAACACAACCAACACACCCAACACAACCAACACAACACAACACAACACAACACAACACAACCAACACAACCAACACAACACAACCAACACAACCAACACAACACAACCAACAACACAACCAACACAACACAACCAACACAACACAGCCAACACAACACAACCAACAACACAACCAACACAACACAACCAACAACACAACCAACACAACACAACCAACAACACAACCAACACAACCAACACAACACAACCAACACAACACAACCAACACAACACAACACAACACAACACAACACAACCAACACAACACAACCAACAAAACACAGCCAACACAACACAACACAACCAACACAACACAACCAACACAACACAACCAACACAACACAACACAACACAACACAACACAACCAACACACCCAACACAACCAACACACCCAACACAACCAACACAACCAACACAACACAACACAACCAACACAACCAACACAACACAACCAACACAACCAACACACCCAACCAACACAACCAACACAACACAACCAACACAACACAACCAACACAACCAACACAACCAACACAACACAACCAACACAACACAACCAAGACAACACAACCAACACAACCAACATAACACAACACAACCAACACAACCAACACAACACAACACAACCAACACAACCAACACAACCAACACAAACAACACAACCAACACAACACAACCAACACAACCAACACAACACAACACAACCAACACAACCAACACAACCAACACAACACAACACAACCAACACAACCAACACAACCAACACAACACAACCAACACAACCAACACAACACAACCAACACAACACAACACAACCAACACAACCAACACAACACAACACAACCAACACAACCAACACAACCAACACAACCAACCAACACAACCAACACAACACAACCAACACAACCAACACAACCAACACAACACAACCAACACAACACAACACAACCAACACAACCAACACACCCAACACAACCAACACAACACAACACAACACAACACATCACAACACAACACAACCAACACAACCAACACAACCAACACAACCAACACAACCAACACAACACAACACAACCAACACAACCAACACAACACAACCAACACAACACAACACAACCAACACAACACAACCAACACAACACAACCAACACAACCAACCCAACACAACCAACACAACACAACCAACACAACACAACCAACACAACCAACACAACACAACCAACACAACACAGCCAACACAACACAACACATCACAACACAACACAACCAACACAACCAACACAACACAACCAACACAACCAACACAACACAACACAACACAACCAACACAACCAACACAACACAACCAACACAACCAACACAACACAACACAACCAACACAACACAACACAACCAACACAACACAACCAACACAACACAACACAACCAACACTACACAACCAACACAACACAACCAACACAACACAACACAACACACACAACCAACACAACCAACACAACACAACACAACCAACACAACACAACCAACACAACACAACACAACCAACACAACACAACCAACACAACACAACCAACACAACACAACACAACCAACACAACACAACCAACACAACACAACCAACACAACACAACACAACCAACACAACACAACACAACCAACACAACACAACCAACCAACACAACCAACACAACACAACACAACACAACCAACACAACACAATCAACACAACCAACACAACACAACACAACCAACACAACACAACCAACACAACACAACCAACACAACACAACCAACACAACACAACACAACCAACACTACACAACCAACACAACACAACCAACACAACCAACACAACACAACACAACACACACAACCAACACAACCAACACAACACAACCAACACAACCAACACAACACAACACAACCAACACAACACAACACAACCAACACAACACAACACAACCAACACAACACAACCAACACAACACAACCAACACAACACAACACAACCAACACAACACAACCAACACAACACAATCAACACAACCAACACAACACAACACAACCAACACAACACAACCAACACAACACAACCAACACAACACAACCAACACAACACAACACAACCAACACTACACAACCAACACAACACAACCAACACAACCAACACAACACAACACAACACACACAACCAACACAACCAACACAACACAACCAACACAACCAACACAACACAACCAACACAACCAACACAACCAACACAACACAACCAACACAACCAACACAACACAACCAACACAACACAACACAACCAACACAACACAACACAACCAACACAACACAACCAACCAACACAACCAACACAACACAACACAACACAACCAACACAACACAATCAACACAACCAACACAACACACACAACCAACACAACACAATCAACACAACCAACACAACACACACAACCAACACAACACAACCAACACAATCAACACAACACAACGCTTAGGGCAGAAGGGCCCCACATACTGTGCTGCGCTGTGCGTGCTCACACATGCTAAGTAATCACACACACGAGCACTGTTACATTCCCCAGTTTATGTGTTGTAGTTTGTGTATTTGCATGTGTTTTATTTCAGGAAATGGCTTCCTGAAATCCCTCAAACAGCTGATTGGTCGACTCCAGGGCTAATTGGAGAGCTGACCCCGCCCCCTCGTCAAGACACAGCTGTCTCCAATTACACATTCATTCTGAAGCTATATAAAAGCCAGTGTTCTGCTCAGGAGAGAGAGATTTGGACGCACGCACGCGCACACACGCGCACATGCACGCACGCACGCACGCACGCACGCACGCACACACACACACACACACACACACACACACACACACACACACACACACACACACACACACACACACACACACAGCTTTATGTCAGTTTCTTTGGGAGCAGGGATTACTTTGGGAGCAGGGATTACTTTGGGAGCAGGGATTACTTTGGGAGCAGGGATTACTTTGGGAGCAGGGATTACTTTGGGCGCAGGGATTACTTTGGGAGCAGGGATTACTTTGGGAGCAGGGATTACTTTGATTCTCAAACTTCATGAAGCTTTAATGTTTTCAAACTTTGAATTACCATTATTTACATGGTCTTCAAATTCAGAAAAATAATTAAGGAGTGGATATTAATGTTGCATCTAAAAGTAATTTTCATTCCTCCTGACATTAATATTTGATAGGAAATTATTTTGGCTACAGGGGGTTTACTTCTAGAGTCTAGATTTCATAAAACGACTTATCCCTGAATTACCATGAAAACATCAGTGATCTAGTTTTTTTTTTTAAATATCTGTATCAAATGTTCCTTTGAAAGTGAGATGAAGGATCTAGTTTATTATTTAGCGTTATTGTGGTCAGAAGACGCCTGGGAAAGAACCCCAGTTGTCTGGTAGGAGTCAATGATCTGTGTTTATAATAATAGTAGCAGTTTACTGCCTCTGCCTACATGGCTATTATTACTATTTGATAAGGGGGGAGACGGCACCTTTTAGGACCAGGCAGGCAGAGTGCAGATCAACTCCCAGAGGACCCCTATAGGACCGCTTCTAAAGCCTAATGGGTCTATTTGAAGGCTCCTGCACAATTGCCTGATTCAAAAGGAGTCATTGTCAGTGACCAAACAAAATGAGACCCTAAAATGAGAGGAGCAGAGGAAATAATTATAGGGATGGTTCGAAATGAAGATGCCATCTGTATAGAGAAATACATACACAACCATCGAGAGAGGAGAGGAGAGGAGAGGAGAGGAGAGGAGAGGAGAGGAGAGGAGAGGAGAGGAGAGGAGAGGGATAGAGGGGAGAGGAGAGGAGAGGAGGTAGGAGGGGGATAGAGAGGAGAGGAGGTAGGAGGGGGATAGAGAGGAGAGGAGAGGAGAGGAGAGGAGAGGAGAGGGATAGAGAGGAGAGGAGGTAGGAGGGGGATAGAGAGGAGAGGAGAGGAGGTAGGAGGGGGATAGAGAGGAGAGGAGGTAGGAGGGGGATAGAGAGGAGAGGAGAGGAGAGGAGGTAGGAGGGGGATAGAGAGGAGAGGGGAGGAGAGGAGAGGAGAGGAGACGAGGAGAGGAGAGGAGAGGGGAGGAGAGGAGAGGAGAGGAGAGGAGAGGAGAGGAGAGGAGAGGAGAGGAGAGGAGAGGAGAGGAGAGGAGAGGACGGGAAAGGAGAGGAGATGAGACGAGAGGACGGGAGAGGAGAGGAGAGGAGAGGAGAGGAGGAGCAGAGGGGAGAGGATCTGCGTTGAAAGGAGGGAAAGGAAGAGTAGGGGCGAGGAGAGGAGGGGAGAGGAGGAGCAGAGGGGAGAGGAGAGGAGTTGAGGGGATGATGGCTACAGTGTAGGTCTTTCATATCTGTTGGTCTCAGAGTATCTAAATGTCTGATTTCCCCCCTTTAAACGTGGGCTAAAGCTCTGACAGGGCTGGTTCTGACTGTGTACCCCCCCCCCCTCACACACACAGACACAGACACACACAGACACACCACATCCCACGCTCCAAGCCCAAAATTGGATAAACAGCACAAAGTCAACTAAGGACATTGACTGTTTGGCTCTCATAAAAGCATGACCTGCACCATCAAAGACAAACCTCATTCTAAAATACCACTCTATTCCCTATATAGTGCACTACCCTACGGGCCCTGGTCAACAGTAGTGCACTACATTGGGCATAGGGTTTCATTTGGGACGCAGCAGTAAGACCAGCATTACAGCTAAAGCCACAGGCACACGCTTCCCCCAGAATGTCAGTCAGAAGATTGTTGATGGTTGTTTTCCTTTCCCCCCTCTCTACGACCCGGGGTCTTTACATTGGCTAGCAGGACGCTGACACTGGCCTCATTGGCTGGGCCTGGCGTTGGCGTTTAGCTAGCGTTGCCAGGGAGCGGTCGGTGTCGTAAAGATGAACGCTCGAGTGCCGGGGCCGAGGTGAAAGAACCGACGCGGTCCAATTGCTACTCTAATCCTTATGTAGTGCACTCCTTTTGACCATGGCCCACAGTGTTCTAGTTAAACGTAGTGCACTATGAAGGGAAGAGGCTGCTATTTGGGACACCTCCATTGATTTCCTTTCCCGCCTCGTCCACGCGGGAGTGTTCTATTCTCACACAGCTGAGGCAGACTAAAGCCTGATTGGACAACACGGCAGAACTCGTACGATCCGACCCGTGGCGTTGTGGTTAGCGGTTAGCATTGGCACGGATGCTACAGAAAGCTCTGGAAGGGGGAGGCTAAACAGAGGAACCCAGCCATGGTGTGTTGTTAGCTGGGTGTTCTCAGACCCAGGGAAGGGTGAACCAGGGTGGAGATGGGATAGGTTACAGGGATCGATGCACTGCATTGCCAGAGAGCTGGGGCCAGAGCTTGGACCACGGCCCTCTAACGAGTGGACAGGGTCTGCTGTTTCTCAGAGCCAGTGGCTGTAACAGTAACATCTATGTTATGGCAGAGGTGGAGCGAAGAGGTGGGTTGTGGGAAGGCAACACACCCCCTACCCTGGCTGGCTAATCTGGTACCACATGGCGGTGTAGCCTCAGACCAACCAGACCAGGCCGACATGTTCTGCCCCAGCCAAGGCTAACGGAAAAAGACCCGACCGACGATTGCACCACATCCAGAGACAGGGACGTGCTCAGCAGATCCAGGCTGCCTACAGTGAGCCTTGGCTGGGGCTGGAAACAGACACAGACCTCCCCGGATCACTGTGGAACCACAAAGACATGAGCTGTGTCCCAAATGGCACTATATCACCTTTATAGGGCCCCATGGGCCTTGGGCAAAAGTAGTGCACTACATAGGGAATATAATGCCATTTCAGATGCAGACATGGCCTTCCCCTCCCCAGCACTGACAGACTGATGGAGCATGTCACAAAGGCAACACTAATAATATGACCTCAATCCAGCTGAGGTAATAATATAATAACCAGCTGAGGTAATAATATAATAACCAGCTGAGGTAATAATATAATAACCAGCTGAGATAATACTATAATAACAAGCTGAGGTAATAATCTCATAGCCAGCTAAGATAATAAGATAACAATAATAATAACCAGCTGAGATAACAATAATAATAACCAGCTGAGGTAATACTATAATAACCAGCTGAGGTAATAATATAATAACCAGCTGAGGTAATAATATAATAACCAGCTGAGGTAATAATATAATAACCAGCTACGTAATAATATAATAACCAGCTGAGATAATACTATAATAACCAGCTGAGGTAATAATCTCATAGCCAGCTAAGATAATAAGATAACAATAATAATAACCAGCTGAGATAACAATAATAATAACCAGCTGAGGTAATACTATAATAACCAGCTGAGGTAATAATATAATAACCAGCTGAGGTAATAATATAATAACCAGCTGAGGTAATACTATAATAACCAGCTACGTAATAATATAATAACCAGCTGAGGTAATAATATAATAACCAGCTGAGGTAATAATCTCATAGCCAGCTAAGATAATAAGATAACAATAATAATAACCTGCTGAGGTAATAATATAATAACCAGATGAGGTAATAATATAATAACCAGCTGAGGTAATAATATAATAACCAGCTGAGGTAATAATATAATAACCAGCTGAGGTAATAATATAATAACCAGCTGAGGTAATAATATAATAACCAGCTGAGGTAATAATATAATCACCAGCTGAGGTAGCTGAGGTAATAATATAATAACCAGCTGAGGTAATAATATAATAACCAGCTGAGGTAGCTGAGGTAATAATATAATAACCACCTGAGGTAATAATATAATAACCACCTGAGGTAATAATATAATAACCAGCTGAGGTAATAATATAATAACCAGCTGAGGTAATAATATAATAACCACCTGAGGTAATAATATAATAACCAGCTGAGGTAATAATATAATAACCAGCTGAGGTAATAATATAATAACCAGCAGCGATAATAATATAATAACCAGCTGAGGTAATAATATAATAACCAGCTGAGGTAATAATATAATAACCAGCTGAGGTAATAATATAATAACCAGCTGAGATAGTGAAGAAGAGGGATAGATCTCTTCCTGTTGGTCTTCAGGTTTTCCCCTGGTTATCATTATAAAACGGTGACATGTACGGTTGATTATCTCTACGATGATGTTGTTGAGGATTTTTTTATTTTATTTTTTATTTCACCTTTTATTTAACCAGTTCGGCCAGTTGAGAACAAGTTCTCATTTACAACTGCTACCTGGCCAAGATAAAGCACAGCAGTTCGACACAAACAACAACACAGAGTCACACATGGAATAAACAAACATACAGTCAATAATACAGTAGAAAGGCTATATACAGTGTGTGCAAATAAGGTAAGATAAGGGAGGTAAAGGCAATAAATAGGCCGTAGTGGAGATCCTCTGTATCCCACCAGAACCATCCAGCCCATTTTCACAACAACAGCAGGTCAGAGGAGAAATGGAAGGAATGGGGACAGATAAGCAATACTGACCTTGAAGCAAAACTGTAGAGAAGAGAGCAGCGTTCCAGGGCACATATAGAAGAGAAGGAGAGAACATGAGAGAGAGAGAAGGAGGGAGGCGAGGAGAGAACATGAGAGGGAGAGAAGGAGGGAGGCGAGGAGAGAACATGAGAGAGAGAGAAGGAGGGAGGCGAGAACATGAGAGAGAGAGAGAAGGAGGGAGGCGAGGAGAGAACATGAGAGAGAGAGAAGGAGGGAGGCGAGGAGAGAACATGAGAGAGAGAGAAGGAGGGAGGCGAGGAGAGAACATGAGAGAGAGAGAAGGAGGGAGGCGAGAACATGAGAGAGAGAGAGAAGGAGGGAGGCGAGGAGAGAACATGAGAGAGAGAGAAGGAGGGAGGCGAGAACATGAGAGAGAGAGAGAAGGAGGGAGGCGAGGAGAGAACATGAGAGAGAGAGAAGGAGGGAGGCGAGGAGAGAACATGAGAGAGAGAAGGAGGGAGGCGAGGAGAGAAAACACACACAGAGAGCTTGGTTAGTAAGCAGGAACTAACATTCTAAAAGAGGTTCTACTTGGAGTTCTACTGTGACGTGCTACAGACGGGACATCAGCATTTAGAGCACAAAGACTAGATAGAAAGAGAGAAGAGAGAGAGAGGAAGTGAAAAAGGATGAGACAGACAGACAGACAGACAGACAGACAGACAGACAGACAGACAGACAGACAGACAGACAGACAGACAGACAGACAGACAGACAGACAGACCGGAAGATAGACAGACAGACAGACAGACAGCCAGCCAGCCAGCCAGACAGACAGACAGACAGACAGACAGACAGACAGACAGACAGACAGACAGACAGACAGACAGACAGACAGACAGACAGCATTGAACAGCAGACCGACACTTAGTTTCACCTGACGGGGGCAGCAGTGAGGTTCCACATGGATTGATTTCACCTGTCTGGTTAGAATCTATGTTGCCTCAGGGTTCTCCTCTGAGCCATGTGAGCCAGAGACAGATGTGAGCAGCTTTTTAAAAATAACCCACAATTCCTCCTGTTTCTGTGACAAACACGCAATACTTCATACTCTAGCTTTGAACGGACACCACGCATCACATGTAGTCTCCTTCTCCATTTCCCTCCCTCCCTCCCTCCCTCCCTCCCTCCCTCCCTCCCTCCCTCCCTCCCTCCCTCCCTCCCTCCCTCCCTCCCTCCCTCTCTCTCTCTCTCTTTCTCCCTCCCTCTCCCTCTCTCCCTCGCTATCCCTCTCTCCCTCCCTCTATCCCTCCCTCCCTCCCTCCCTCCCTCTCCCTCTCTCCCTCCCTCTCTCCCTCCCTCCCTCCCCCTCCCTCTCTCACTCCCTCTCTCGCTCCCTCGCCCTCTCCCTCACTATCTCCCTCCCTATCTCCCTCCCTCCCTCCCTCTACCTCCCTCCCTCCCTCCCTCTCCCTCCCTCCCTCCCTCCCTCAGTGTGTCTCTGTCTCTGTCTCGGTCAATGGCTGTCAGATGTCCTTCTGGACCTGATGTAGAGACAGGGATTCAGTGTGTCTCTGTCTCTGTCAATGGCTATCAGATGTCCTTCTGGACCTGATGTAGAGACAGGGATTCAGTGTGTCCCTGTCTCTGTCAATGGCTGTCAGATGTCCTTCTGGACCTGATGTAGAGACAGGGATTCAGTGTGTCTCTGTCTCTGTCAATGGCTATCAGATGTCCTTCTGGACCTGATGTAGAGACAGGGATTCAGTATGTCCCTGTCTCTGTCAATGGCTGTCAGATGTCCTTCTGGACCTGATGTAGAGACAGGGATTCAGTGTGTCTCTGTCTCTGTCAATGGCTTTCAGATGTCCTTCTGGACCTGATGTAGAGAGGTGGGAGAACATGGTGATGGCTTCATTCTGGCCGAAACTGACAGGTGTCTAGAAATATACAACATATGGAATAGAACTGGAATAGAACAGACATGCTGGTGAAGGAGGTAACAGACAGGCTGGTGAAGGAGGTAACAGACAGGCTGGTGAAGGAGGTAACAGACAGGCTGGTGAAGGAGGTAACAGACAGGCTGGTGAAGGAGGTAACAGACAGGCTGGTGAAGGAGGTAACAGACAGGCTGGTGAAGGAGATAACAGACAGGCTGGTGAAGGAGGTAACAGACAGGCTGGTGAAGGGGGTAACAGACAGGCTGGTGAAGGAGATAACAGACAGGCTGGTGAAGGAGGTAACAGACAGGCTGGTGAAGGAGGTAACAGACAGGCTGGTGAAGGAGGTAACAGACAGGCTGGTGAAGGAGGTAACAGACAGGCTGGTGAAAGAGGTAACAGACAGGCTGGTGAAGGAGGTAACAGACAGGCTGGTGAAGGAGGTAACAGACAGGCTGGTGAAGGAGGTAACAGACAGGCTGGTGAAGGAAGTAACAGACAGGCTGGTGAAGGAGGTAACAGACAGGCTGGTGAAGGAGGTAACAGACAGGCTGGTGAAGGAGGTAACAGACAGGCTGGTGAAGGAGGTAACAGACAGGCTGGTGAAGGAGGTAACAGACAGGCTGGTGAAGGAGGTAACAGACAGGCTGTTGAAGGAGGTAACAGACAGGCTGGTGAAGGAGGTAACAGACAGGCTGGTGAAGGAGGTAACAGAGAGGCTGGTGAAGGAGGTAACAGACAGGCTGGTGAAGGAGGTAACAGACAGGCTGGTGAAGGAGGTAACAGACAGGCTGGTGAAGGAGGTAACAGACAGGCTGGTGAAGGAGGTAACAGACAGGCTGGTGAAGGAGGTAACAGACAGGCTGGTGAAGGAGGTAACAGACAGGCTGGTGAAGGAGGTAACAGACAGGCTGGTGAAGGAGGTAACAGACAGGCTGGTGAAGGAGTTAACAGACAGGCTGGTGAAGGAGATAACAGACAGGCTGGTGAAGGAGGTAACAGACAGGCTGGTGAAGGAGGTAACAGACAGGCTGGTGAAGGAGGTAACAGACAGGCTGGTGAAGGAGGTAACAGACAGGCTGGTGAAGGAGGTAACAGACAGGCTGGTGAAGGAGGTAACAGACAGGCTGGTGAAGGAGGTAACAGACAGGCTGGTGAAGGAGGTAACAGACAGGCTGGTGAAGGAGGTAACAGACAGTTTTTCCTCCACCAAGTCACTTCTCTTTCTCCTCTCCTGTTCCACACTCTCTAACTTCTCTCTTCCTCGACCAGTTTCCCTCTCTTCTCTTAGTATAGCAGTCACGTACCCGACCTCTGCCCCTCTCTGTGCTCTCCTGCCCTGCTCTGGCCAGAAGCCACCACTGTTGGTTGGCAGGGAGCAGAATGTGTGTGTGTGAATGCTTGCGTGATGTTGTGATTGTGCCAAGCAGCCGTCAGTTGTGAGCATGGTTCTGACAGAGACATACTGCAGGGGCCTGGCTGACGTGCCCACTGGTTTCTGCCCGGGGTCAAAGGGGTGAGAGAGCGCCCTCACCCCCCACTATCCTCTCCAGTGGAAGCTTCCGGAAAACATGCAGGCACACACACACACACACACACACAGCTGAGAGAGAGACAGAGAGAGAGAAAGAGAGCGAGAGAGAGAGTGGATGCCTCCTAATGTTTTTAATGAGAGAGGGAGAGCAGCACAGCCAGAGACCCACTCATGCTGTTCAATAGCCTCCCCCCTCACACACCCCCTCCTCCCCCTAACACACCTGGAACCACATCCTACATGTTCCGCTGACTCTTGGCACAGAACAGAGCAGGTGCAGCTAAACACAACTTGTCATGTGATTTAGCTGTTCATTGTAGAGAGGGAGGCAGGGTGTCTGTCTGTCTGGTGTGAAAGCAGGACCCAGTAAGGCTACAGAGATCTGGGGTCAGTCATGCATCTCAGGTGACACCTTTGTCCCTATATAGTGCTATGGATTCTGATTGAAAGTAGTGCACTACGTAGGGTTCTGGTTGAAAGTAGTGCACTACGTAGGGTTCTGGTTGAAAGTAGTGCACTATGTAGGATTCTGGTTGAAAGTAGTGCACTATGTATGGTTCTGGTTGAAAGTAGTGCACTACGTAGGATTCTGGTTGAAAGTAGTGCACTATGTAGGATTCTGGTTGAAAGTAGTGCACTACGTAGGGTTCTGGTTGAAAGTAGTGCACTACGTAGGATTCTTGTTGAAAGTAGTGCACTATGTAGGATTCTGGTTGAAAGTAGTGCACTATGTAGGATTCTGATTGAAAGTAGTGCACTATGTAGGGTTCTGGTTGAAAGTAGTGCACTACGTAGGATTCTGGTTGAAAGTAGTGCACTATGTAGGATTCTGGTTGAAAGTAGTGCGCTACGTAGGATTCTGGTTGAAAGTAGAGCACTACGTAGGATTCTGGTTGAAAGTAGTGCACTAGGTAGGATTCTGGTTGAAAGTAGTGCACTAGGTAGGGAATAGGGAGCCATTTGGGAGGCAGACAAAGTGCCTGCATTAATGGCCCAGAGGAAAAGCTCGGCTCGTTCAGATTTAGTTCCAGACGTCAGTTCACACCCCCTAATGACACACACAACACACACGCACACACACACACACACACACAGACACAGACACAGACACAGACACAGACACAGACACAGACACGCACACGCACGCTAACACACACACACACACACACGCACACACGCACACACACACACACACACACACACACACACACACACACACACACACACACACACACACACACACACACACACACACACACACACACACACACACACACACAGCATCAAGGCTGTTTTGAAGTGCTGCATTATTCATGATTTGATGTATTTATACAGAGACAGAGATGGAAGAAATCCTAAAGTAGCCTACAATTAATTATCACCAATTAGTCCACGTGGACTAAAACACACTCAGACAGCTGTATATACAGACACACAGACACAGACACACACACACACACACACACACATATACACACACACACACACAGTTATAGAGACAGACACACACTGACACAGAGAGACACACACAGAGATACACACGCACACACACACACACACAGAGATACACACGCACACACGCACACACACACACACACACACACACACACACACACACACACACACACACACACACACAGTTGTAGAGACAGACACACACACACACAGAGAGAGACACACACAGACACATACTCAAAGACATACACACTCAGACAGTTGTATATACAGACACAAACTCAGACTAGGAAATGAAACAGACATGCAGACAGACAGACACAACAATTGTGCCCTTGCCAGTCAGCCTCTCCTGCATGCTAAATGGGGTGGAGGCTGTGTTGAATAGTCAGCCTCTCCTGCATGCTAAATGGGGTGGAGGCTGTGTTGAATAGTCAGCCTCTCCTGCATGCTAAGTGGGGTGGAGGCTGTGTTGAATAGTCAGCCTCTCCTGCATGCTAAGTGGGGTGGAGGCTGTGTTGAATAGTCAGCCTCTCCTGCATGCTAAGTGGGGTGGAGGCTGTGTTGAATAGTCAGCCTCTCCTGCATGCTAAGTGGGGTGGAGGCTGTGTTGAATAGTCAGCCTCTCCTGCATGCTAAGTGGGGTGGAGGCTGTGTTGAATAGTCAGCCTCTCCTGCATGCTAAGTGGGGTTGAGGCAGTGTGAGAGCTGTGTTGAATTGTCAGCCTCTCCTGCATGCTAAGTGGGGTGGAGGCTGTGCTGAATAGTCAGCCTCTCCTGCATGCTAAGTGGGGTGGAGGCTGTGTTGAATAGTCAGCCTCTCCTGCATGCTAAGTGGGGTGGAGGCTGTGTTGAATAGTCAGCCTCTCCTGCATGCTAAGTGGGGTGGAGGCTGTGTTGAATAGTCAGCCTCTCCTGCATGCTAAGTGGGGTGGAGGCTGTGTTGAATAGTCAGCCTCTCCTGCATGCTAAGTGGGGTGGAGGCTGTGTTGAATAGTCAGCCTCTCCTGCATGCTAAGTGGGGTGGAGGCTGTGTTGAATAGTCAGCCTCTCCTGCATGCTAAGTGGGGTGGAGGCTGTGTTGAATAGTCAGCCTCTCCTGCATGCTAAGTGGGGTGGAGGCTGTGTTGAATAGTCAGCCTCTCCTGCATGCTAAGTGGGGTTGAGGCAGTGTGAGAGCTGTGTTGAATTGTCAGCCTCTCCTGCATGCTAAGTGGGGTGGAGGCTGTGCTGAATAGTCAGCCTCTCCTGCATGCTAAGTGGGGTGGAGGCTGTGTTGAATAGTCAGCCTCTCCTGCATGCTAAGTGGGGTGGAGGCTGTGTTGAATAGTCAGCCTCTCCTGCATGCTAAGTGGGGTGGAGGCTGTGTTGAATAGTCAGCCTCTCCTGCATGCTAAGTGGGGTGGAGGCAGTGTGAGAGCTGTGTTGAATTGTCAGCCTCTCCTGCATGCTAAGTGGGGTGGAGGCTGTGCTGAATAGTCAGCCTCTCCTGCATGCTAAGTGGGGTGGAGGCTGTGTTGAATAGTCAGCCTCTCCTGCATGCTAAGTGGGGTGGAGGCTGTGTTGAATAGTCAGTCTCTCCTGCATGCTAAGTGGGGTGGAGGCTGTGTTGAATAGTCAGCCTCTCCTGCATGCTAAGTGGGGTGGAGGCTGTGTGAGAGCTGTGTTGAATAAAGAGGTGCTGATACACATTGATCAGAGTACCAGGGGTTCCACCCACATCTACACTCCACAGACAACATGATCCCTACAGGCCACCGTACACAACAGCCTCCATTACCATAAGCTGTAACTCACTATACCACCAGGGGAAAAGCATCATCAAGGCACTAAAACAATGGAGCCGAGTAGGAGGTGTAGTGAACGTGTGAGGGGTTGGCTAATCTGGCTTCAGGGGCCAAGAGCAAACCCTTAGAGTAAACCCTTAGAGTAAACCCTTAGAGTAAACCCTTAGAGTAAACCCTTAGAGTAAACCCTTAGAGTAAACCCTTAGAGTAAACCCTTAGGAGTAAACCCTTAGAGTAAACCCTTAGAGTAAACCCTTAGAGTAAACCCTTAGAGTAAACCCTTAGGGTAAACCCTTAGAGTAAACCCTTAGAGTAAACCCTTAGAGTAAACCCTTAGAGTAAACCCTTAGGAGTAAACCCTTAGAGTAAACCCTTAGAGTAAACCCTTAGAGTAAACCCTTAGGAGTTTAGGTGATTTATAATGGAGTATAGGGGAGTGTTTAGGTGATTTATAATGGAGTATATGGGGGTGTTTAGGTGATTTATAATGGAGTATAGGGGAGTGTTTAGGTGATTTATAATGGAGTATAGGGGAGTGTTTAGGTGATTTATAATGGAGTATAGGGGAGTGTTCAGGTGATTTATAATGGAGTATAGGGGAGTGTTTAGGTGATTTATAATGGAGTATAGGGGAGTGTTTAGGTGATTTATAATGGAGTATAGGGGAGTGTTTAGGTGATTTATAATGGAGTATAGGGGAGTGTTTAGGTGATTTATAATGGAGTATAGGGGAGTGTTCAGGTGATTTATAATGGAGTATAGGGGAGTGTTTAGGTGATTTATAATGGAGTATAGGGGAGTGTTTAGGTGATTTATAATGGAGTATAGGGGAGTGTTTAGGTGATTTATAATGGAGTATAGGGGAGTGTTTAGGTGATTTATAATGGAGTATAGGGGAGTGTTTAGGTGATTTATAACGCTGGAGTGATTGTGACCATGACAGTCCGAAACTAGCCCTCCCATTGGCTGAGAGCCAGAGGTCACAGAGGTCGACACCTGCTGAGGCTCATGGGAACGCCACAGGTGGGAGCGAGAGGGGGCCGGCCGTCTGAGAGCCAGGCGGATACAGACATAATGGTACACAGACACGCACACACACACACACACACACACACACACACACACACACACACACACACACACACACACACACACACACACATTCACAAAGAGCACTATAGCATGAGGACACACGTCTACAGTACTGCCAGTAGTTAAAACAGACAGGGGTGAAGGACTGAGATGGAGGAACCGTAAGAGTTTACAAAGAACACAACAGATGAACATACATACTGGAACACAGACAGACAGACAGACAGACAGACAGACAGACAGACAGACAGACAGACAGACAGACAGACAGACAGACAGACAGACAGACAGACAGACAGACAGACAGACAGACAGACAGACAGACAGGCAAACAGAAAGCCAGATAGATAGATAGACAGACAGGCAAACAGAAAGCAAGATAGATAGATAGACAGACAGACAGAGACAGAAAGCCAGATAGATAGATAGATAGATAGACAGACAGAGACAGAAAGCCAGATAGATAGATATAGACAGACAGACAGACAGACAGACAGACAGACAGACAGACAGACAGACAGACAGACAGGAGTTATATATTATTGTAGAGAACACACACTCTTACTTCTCCAGTTCATTGATTTTCTTGTCCTTGTCGTTTTTCTCATTCTCCATCTCTCTGAGGATCTCCAGCAATCGGTCCACCTCCACCTGGGCCTTCCCAGAATCCTCTCTGTGCCGAGTCACTTCCTGTTCCAGAGTAACGATGCGTTCTGACAGCTCCGTGTTGGCCTGGGCCTCCAGCATGGCATTCTGGGCCTGGACAGAGGACAGGGGTCAGAGGTCAGTGGTTAGAGGTCACAATAAGAGTGCATGGTCACTGGTAGTGCGACATCACGCAAGTTTGGATTTTGCCCTGAGGCCTAAGCCCTATACAGCTGTTCTCAGACCTGTCCTACCTCCCTCCTCTGTGTTAGTTGGAAGCAGCTCTAAGGCCTCCAACACTGACCTGAGGACAGGGAGGGCCATGCCTCCAACACTGACCTGAGGACAGGGAGAGCCACGCCTCCAACACTGACCTGAGGACAGGGAGTGCCACGCCTCCAACACTGACCTGAGGACAGGGAGGGCCACGCCTCCAACACTGACCCGAGGACAGGGAGGGCCATGCCTCCAACACTGACCCGAGGACAGGGAGGGCCATGCCTCCAACACTGACCCGAGGACAGGGAGTGCCACGCCTCCAACACTGACCTGAGGACAGGGAGGGCCACGCCTCCAACACTGACCTGAGGACAGGGAGTGCCACGCCTCCAACACTGACCTGAGGACAGGGAGGGCCACGCCTCCAACACTGACCTGAGGACAGGGAGAGCCACGCCTCCAACACTGACCTGAGGACAGGGAGGGCCACGCCTCCAACACTGACCTGAGGACAGGAGGGCCACGCCTCCAACACTGACCTGAGGACAGGGAGGGCCACACCTCCAACACTGACCTGAGGACAGGGAGTGCCACGCCTCCAACACTGACCTGAGGACAGGGAGTGCCACGCCTCCAACACTGACCTGAGGACAGGGAGGGCCACGCTTCCAACACTGACCTGAGGACAGGAGGGCCACGCCTACAACACTGACCTGAGGACAGGGGGGGCCACGCCTACAACACTGACCTGAGGACAGGGAGGGCCACGCCTCCAACTTTATGTATGTTTCTCTTTCTTCTCCTAATTTCAGTTCCATGCAGGCCACGCCCACAGGCCACGCCCACAGGCCACGCCCAAACCCAACAGATACAAACCGTGCTAAGGTGGGGTTGAACGGAGACACACACACAGCTCACGACAGCCAGGCACCTGCTCTAATCATGGGAGAGGTGATGAGGGAATAGAGGGGGTATAGAGGGGTTAATCGAGGGGGTATAGAGGGGGAATAGAGGGGGTATAGAGGGGGTATATAGGGGGAATATAGGGGGAATAGAGGGGGAATAGAGGGGGTATAGAGGGGGAATTAGAGGGGGAATAGAGGGGGTATAGAGGGGGAATTAGAGGGGGAATACAGGCGGAATAGAGGGGGTGAGGGGTGAGAACAAGGGGTACACACGTAAGACCCAGCTGAGCTGGCTACCCTCCCCCTCCCCTGCCTTCCCAGAGGTTAGCTGTCTGTGACGTCAAGGCCCAGTAGGAGAGGAAGAGGCTGGGTGTATGGGGCTGGTTAGGGGGCTGTCTAGGGGTCAGAGAAGAGGCTGGGTGTACGGGGCTGGTTAGGGGGCTGGTTAGGGGGATGTCTAGGGGGAAGAGAAGAGGCTGGGTGTATGGGGCTGGTTAGGGGGCTGTCTAGGGGGCAGAGAAGAGGCTGGGTGTACGGGGCTGGTTAGGGGGCTGTCTAGGGGACAGAGAAGAAGCTGGCTAAGCTGACTTGGGCTGGTTAATGTCCCATGTCTTGGGCCCTCAGGGTTAGCTGTCTGTGGTGTCCAGTCCCAGACCAAGAGGCTGGCTAGGGGACAGGGCCGTGTCATGGAGGACTTAGTGACAGTCCCAGCACTGTTGAGTGTGTTCCACATGCTGCCACAACCTCAGCTAACCCTGTGACATCAGACCAGGGCTGGGACACACACTGAAGAGAAAAGGACTGGGGAAAATGACTACGGTCTCTAATGTGTGTGTGTGTCTGTGTGTGTGTGTGTGTGTGTGTGTGTGTGTGTGTATGTGTGTGTGTGTGTGTGTGTGTGTGTGTGTGTGTGTGTGTGTATGTGTGTGTGTGTGTGTGTGTGTGTCTGTATGTACTCCACATAAATCTGCCTGTCTAAGCATCTAAGCGTGTCTCCACATACTCTATCCCATTTATTCAAGTCCCATTAATGTCTACTGGCCTAAGTTTAGACACTACAGGCTTTAGTTTAAACTGAACTGGTCAGTCTAATGTGAAATCATTAAGTCAATTTCCCCTCACAGTGAACGGAGTCAGTCTGGAGGACAGGGTGAATCAGTCCACAGTAATGTCTAGAATAAAAGTGGTGTTATGACTACTGCAGACAAGGGCATGGAGGGGTGAGAGAAGAGAGAGAGAGAGAGAGACAGCCTCTTAGATATGGAGGGGTGAGAGAAGAGAGAGAGAGACAGCCTCTTAGATATGGAGGGGTGAGAGAAGAGAGAGAGAGAGAGACAGTCTCTTAGATACGGAGGGGTGAGAGAAGAGAGAGAGAGCCTCTTAGATATGGAGGGGTGAGAGAAGAGAGAGAGAGAGAGAGAGAGACAGCCTCTTAGATATGGAGGGGTGAGAGAAGAGAGAGAGAGACAGCCTCTTAGATATGGAGGGGTGAGAGAAGAGAGAGAGAGAGAGACAGCCTCTTAGATATGGAGCTGGGAATACAGCTACACCACAGATCCGTCAGGTCAGTCTGGTAGATCAGTCAGGTCAGTCAGATATTTCAGCCAGGTCAGTCTGGTAGATCAGTCAGGTCAGTCAGGTCAGTCGGGTAGATCAGTAAGGTCAGTCAGGTCAGTCAGATAGATCAGCTAGGTCAATCATATAGTCAGTCAGGTCAGTCAGAAAGATCAGGCAGGTCAGTCAGATAGGTCAGTCAGGTCAGTCAGGTAGATCAGTCAGGTCAGTCAGGTCAGTCGGTAGATCAGTCAGGTCAGTCAGGTCAGTCGGGTCAGTCAGATAGATCAGCTAGGTCAATCATATAGTCAGTCAGGTCAGTCAGAAAGATCAGTCAGGTCAGTCAGAAAGATCAGTCAGGTCAGTCAGAAAGATCAGTCAGGTCAGTCGGGTAGATCAGTCAGGTCAGTCGGGTCAGTCAGGTAGATCCATCAGGTCAGTCAGGTAGATCCGTCAGGTCAGTCAGGTCAGTCAGGTAGATCCGTCAGTCAGGTCAATCGGGTAGATCAGTCAGGTCAGTCAGGTAGATCAGTCAGGTCAGTCAGATAGATCAGGCAGATAGATCAGTCAGGTCAGTCAGATAGATCAGTTAGGTCAGCCAGATAGATCAGGCAGATAGATCAGTCAGGTCAGTCAGATATTTCAGCCAGGTCAATCATATAGATCAGTCAGATAGATCAGTCAGGTCAGTCAGGTAGATCCGTCAGGTCAGTCAGGTCAGTCGGGTAGATCAGTCAGGTCAGTCGGGTCAGTCAGGTAGATCCGTCAGGTCAGTCGGGTAGATCCGTCAGGTCAGTCAGGTCAGTCAGGTAGATCCGTCAGGTGAGTCAGGTCAGTCAGGTAGATCAGTCAGGTCAGTCAGATATGTCAGTCAGATAGATCAGTCAGATATTTCAGTCAGGTCAACCATATAGATCAGTCAGATAGATCAGTCAGGTCAGTCAGGTAGATCAGTCAGGTCAGCCAGATATTTCAGCCAGGTCAATCATATAGATCAGTCAGATAGATCAGTCAGGTCAGTCAGATCGGTCATATAGATCAGTCAGATAGATCAGTCAGGTCAGTCAGATAGATCAGTCAGGTCAGCCAGATCAGTCAGATATATCAGTCAAGTCAGTCAGGTAGATCAGTCAAGTCAGTCGGGTCAGTCAGATAGATCAGCTAGATAAATTATATAGAGAAGTCAGGTCAGTCAGGTCAGTCAGATAGATCAGCTAGGTCAATCATATAGATCAGTCATAAAGATCAGTCAGGTCAGTCAGGTAGATCCGTCAGGTCAGTCAGGTCAGTCGGGTAGATCAGTCAGGTCAGTCGGGTCAGTCAGGTAGATCCGTCAGGTCAGTCAGGTAGATCCGTCAGGTCAGTCAGGTCAGTCAGGTAGATCCGTCAGGTCAGTCAGGTCAGTCGGGTAGATCAGTCAGGTCAGTCAGGTCAGTCAGGTCAGTCAGATAGGTCAGTCAGATAGATCAGTCAGGTCAGCCAGATAGATCAGTCAGATAGATCAGTCAGATATTTCAGTCAGGTCAACCATATAGATCAGTCAGATAGATCAGCCAGATCAGTCATATAGATCAGTCAGGTCAGTCAGATAGATCAGTCAGGTCAGCCAGATCAGTCATATAGATCAGTCAGATAGATCAGTCAGATAGATCAGTCAGGTCAGCCAGATCAGTCAGATATATCAGTCAAGTCAGTCAGGTAGATCAGTCAAGTCAGTCGGGTCAGTCAGATTGATCAACTAGGTAAATCATATAGAGAAGTCAGGTCAGTCAGGTCAGTCAGATAGATCAGCTAGGTCAATCATATAGATCAGTCATATAGATCAGTCAGGTCAGTCAGGTAGATCAGTCAGGTCAGTCAGGTAGATCAGTCAGGTCAGTCAGAAAGATCAGTCAGGTCAGTCGGGTAGATCAGTCAGGTCAGTCAGCTAGATCAGTCATATAGATCAGTCAGGTCAGTCAGATAGATCAGTCAGGTCAGTCAGATAGATCAGTCAGTCAGATAGATCAGTCAGGTCAGTCAGATAGATCAGTCAGGTCAGTCAGATAGATCAGTCAGGTCAGTCAGAAAAATCAGTCAGGTCAGTCGGGTAGATCAGTCAGGTCAGTCAGATAGATCAGTCATATAGATCAGTCAGGTCAGTCCGATAGATCAGTCAGGTCAGTCAGGTCAATCAGACAGAATACAGCTTCCTCTGTCTGGCCTCAACACAGTCAGGCCAAACTATCTTCCCCTTGGTCTCTAAAGTCTCTGGTCTGGCCTTTCTACTCAGACCAGTGTCTGAATGTTTCCATCCAACCAGACCAGTCTCTGAATGTTATCCATCCAACCAGACCAGTCTCTGAATGTTATCCATCCAACCAGACCAGTCTCTGAATGTTATCCATCCAACCAGACCAGTCTCTGAATGTCATTGGGATGTTATTAGATATAACACTTAAAACCTTTACTCAGATATTTAGATGTCTAGGGTTGGGGCTGAACCAATGACAGGGCTGGACAGGTTTCCACGGAAACCGCCAGCACCATGTTGCCCGCGGGGGAGGACTGAGAGACGAGCCAGTGTGTGTGTGTGTGTGTGTGTGTGTGTGTGTGTGTGTGTGTGTGTGCCAGCATGCGTGTCACCTAATGAGTAAACATAAACAAAAAGACAGCTGTGGTAAAATAAATAAACATTAAAATAACCATTAACTAACACGACTATTAGTCGAGGACACTAGAAACTAGTGGTATCTACCAGGTCCATACGGACAC
>NC_048585.1:10236099-10266099 GCF_013265735.2 Oncorhynchus mykiss
AGAGAGAGACAAGCCAGATAGAAAAAGATGACAAGAAATAGAGAGTAAAAAATGATGGAGATACAGTAGGAATGATTAAAGAAATGAGAGGAGAGGAGAACAGGAAGAGAAGAGGAGAAGAGGACAGGAAGAGAGGAGGAGAGGAGAACAGGAAGAGAAGAGGAGAGGAGAACATGAAGAGAAGAGGAGAGGAGAACAGGGAGGGAAGAGGAGAACAGGAAGAGAGGAGGAGAAGAGAACAGGAAGAGAGGAGGACAGGAGAACAGGAAGAGAAGAGAGGAGAACAGGAAGAGAGGAGGAGAGGAGAACAGGAAGAGAGGAGGAGAGGAGAACAGGAAGAGAGGATGAGAGAAAAACAGAAAGAGAGGAGAACAGGAAGAGAGGAGGAGAGGAGAACAGAAAGAGAGGAGAGGAGAACAGGAAGAGAGGAGGAGAGGAGAACAGTTAGAGACGAGGAAGAGAGGAGAGGAGAACAGGAAGAGAGGATGAGAGGAGAACAGTTAGAGACGAGGAAGAGAGGAGAGGAGAACAGGAAGAGAAGAGGAGAAGAGGAAAGGAGAACAGGAAGAGAAGAGGAGGAGAGGAGAACTGGAAGAGAGGAAATGGAAAGGAAGACACAATGACATGAGAAACAGGAGGAGATGAAAGTGAATCAACATAGACACTTTAAGGACAGGAGGGAGAGTCAGGAGTCTGATCACAGACACAACACACACACACATTACAGCATGATTGACAGACTAGTCCCAGAATTGAGTGTCATTCCACTGGCAGGATGAGTAGGGGATCTGTCAGTGGCTGTCTTCTCCACTCGACATCACAACGCTGGCTCCCACACTGGACAGGTCTCGTAAAGGACTGGGGCCATAGCTAAGAACTGGTCTGAGAGCAGTTTGAAGGCTGTGCAGTTGAATGGGGCAGGCTGGTGTGTTCATCTAAGATCTGACTGCGTGACTCGACATCACATAACAGGCAGGATAACTGATTGCACAGGTCTACTGAGAGGCATTATACTGATCCTAATGCTATGGGGCGACTATAGAGTTGATTGGGACAAGGCTAAGAACTGACCTGAAAGCAGTCTGAGAACTGTGAGTGAAGTTGAATGGGGTAGAGACATGGAGTAGGGTTAATAGCTGATCTCAGTGGAAGTTCATTGGAAGATTGACTGCAACAGGGATGGGGAGTAAGGCTAGTAAGGACTTACCTCAGTTCAGTGTAAGGCCATGTCATTGACTGCAACAGGGCTGGGGAGTGAGGTTAGTAAGAACTGACATCAGTTCAGTGTAAGGCCATGTCATTGACTGCAACAGGGATGGGGAGTGAGGTTAGTAAGAACTGACATCAGTTCAGTGTAAGGCCCATGTCATTGACTGCAACAGGGATGGGGAGTAAGGCTAGTAAGGACTGACCTCAGTTCAGTGTAAGGCCATGTCATTGACTGCAACAGGGCTGGGGAGTAAGGCTAGTAAGAACTGATCTCAGTTCAGTGATACAGTAGGTGGTTTTATTAAAGGGTGAGAAAAAAGATGACCTTCTTGAGTTGTTTCTCCATCTTGATGAACTCGTCTTTCCTCTGTTCCAGCGACATCTCCAGACTCTTCAGTTTAGAGTCCTTCTTCAGACCGGAGGAGACCAGGGACGAAGCATGTTCCTTAAGGTCTAACAGGTTGGTCTGGGAGGGAGGGAGGGAGGGAGGGAGGGAGGGAAGGAAGGAGGGAGAGAGGGAGGGAGGGAGGGAGAGGGAGGGAGGGAGGGAGGGAGGAGAGAGGGAGGGGGGAGAGGCAGGGAGGGAGGGAGGGACAAAGGGGGGGAGAGAGGGAGGGAGGGACAAAGGGGGGAGAGGCAGGGAGGGAGGGAGGGAGGGAGGGAGGGAGGGAGGGAGGGAGGGAGGGAGGGAGGGAGGGAGGGAGGGAGGGAGGGGGGAGAGGCAGGGAGGGAGGGAGGGACAAAGGGGGGAGAGGCAGGGAGGGAGGGAGGGAGGGAGGGACAAAGGGGGGAGAGGCAGGGAGGGACAAAGGGGGGAGAGGCAGGGAGGGACAAAGGGGGGAGAGGCAGGGAGGGACAAAGGGGGGAGAGGCAGGGAGGGACAAAGGGGGGAGAGGCAGGGAGGGACAAAGGGGGGAGAGGCAGGGAGGGACAAAGGGGGGAGAGGCAGGGAGGGACAAAGGGGGGAGAGGCAGGGAGGGACAAAGGGAGGAGAGGGAGGGAGGGACAAAGGGAGGAGAGGCAGGGAGGGACAAAGACGGAAAGAGAAAATAAAAAGTCTAAAGTAATTCAAAGGACAAAGTGTTATTCAAGCTTCCAGTTACATTGTCTGAGTGGAATACAAAGTTAATGTTCAATTAAGAACAAATCAATGCTAACTTGATGGGCTAGAAACCTGTCGTGGCAACCACACACACACACACACGCACACACGCGCACACACACACACAGGCACACAGGCACACACACACACACACCTCTCTTCTGTCCTATCGCTCACTGTCACGGACAATAAGCCCATCCTGTCAGGGTAACAGGAAGGCCCCAAATGTCTTTCCCATCGTTCCATAACCCATCATTCAGTAGGGCGACATGGGAACATGGCGGGGTTGGAGTAAACATCACGCTGCCTGGTGGAGCAGCAGATACTGACCTCCATCATGACACCATATCCTCTACCTCACTCTACCTCTCTCTCTACCTCTCTCTCTACCTCTCTCTCTACCTCTCTCTCTACCTCTCGCTCTACCTCGCTCTACCTCTCTCTCTACCTCTCTCTCTACCTCTCTACCTCGCTCTACCTCTCTACCTCTCTCTCTACCTCTCGCTCTACCTCTCTCTCTACCTCGCTCTACCTCTCTCTACCTCTCTACCTCGCTCTACCTCGCTCTACCTCTCTACCTCTCTCTACCGCTCTCTCTCTACCTCTCTCTCTCTACCTCTCTCTCTCTACCTCTCTCTACCTCTCTCTACCTCTCTCTACCGCTCTCTCTCTACCTCTCTCTCTCTACCTCTCTCTCTACCTCTCTCTCTCTACCTCTCTCTCTACCTCTCTCTACCTCTTTCTCTCTCTTTCTCTATCTCTACCTCTCTCTCTACCTCTCTCTCTCTACCTCTCTCTCTCTCTACGTCTCTCTTTCTTTCTCTCTTTCTCTGTCTCTCTCTGTCTCTCTCTCTGTCTCTCGCTCTCTAATTCAATTTAAGGGCTTTGTTAGCATGGGAAACATCTCTCTCTCTCCCTGCCTCCCTCCCTCCACAATACAGAACAGTCTGATCACGTCTCCATGTTTCTCCATGTTCTGATCCACAATCCAAATACACAGCCTTCCATCCACAAATAACTATTTCCTGTCTTTCTTTTTACCCTCTCTCTCTCTCTTCCAGAGAGTGAGAGAGAGAGAGTGAGAGAGAGAGAAAGAGAGAGAGAGAGAGAAAGAGAGAGACAGAGAGAGAGAGAGAGAGACAGAGAGAGACAGAGAAAGAGAGAAAGAAAGAGAGACAGAGAGAGAGACAGAGCAAGAGACAGAGACAGAGACAGAGAGAGAAAGAAAGAGAGACAGAGAGAGAGAGAAAGGGAGAGAGAGAGAGAGAGAGAGAGACAGAGAGAGAGACAGAGACAGAGAGAGAGAGAAAGAAAGAGAGACAGAGAGAGAGAGACAGAAAGAGAAAGAAAGAGAGAGAGAGACAGAGACAGAGAGACAGAGACAGAGAGAGAAAGAAAGAGAGACAGAGAGAGAGAGACAGAGAGAGAAAGAAAGAGAGAGAGAGACAGAGACAGAGAGACAGAGAGAGAAAGAAAGAGAGAGAGAGAGAGAGAGAGAGAGAGAGACAGAGACAGAGAGAGGGTCGAGTTGGGTTAGAAAAACACTGCTTTCTGGCTTGTTGTCCAGTCTTTATGATTGCTTTGCAGAGGAGAGGGAGAACAGAGGGACTCAGAGAAGGAGAGAAGCTTGTGAAAGTTCATTGATGCTAACACGCCACGTATTGTAAGGCAGTCTGGGAGACAAGCATTTAGGTCACTGGGGTGGATTACATTATGAATCAGAATCAAACATATATGACTACCTGCCTTCAGAGGAGCTTAAACATTTATCCACAAACAGATTCAGATCAACGAGCCCACAGATACAGTTGAAGTCGGAAGTTCATTCAAGTACATACACCTTAGCCAAATATATTTAAACTCAGTTTTTACCATTTCTGACATTTAACCCTATTACAATTCCCTGACTTAGGTCAGTTAGGATCACCACTTTATTTTAAGAATGTGAAATGTCAGAATAATAGTAGGAGAGAATGATTGATTTCAGCTTATATTTCTTTCATTTTGCCATGATGTCAAGCAAAGTGGCACTGAGTTTGAAGGTAGGCCTTGAAATACATCCACAGGTATACCTCCAATTGACTCAAATGATGTCAACTAGCTGTTTAAAGGCACAGTCAATTTAGTGTATGTAAACTTCTGACCCACTGGAATTGTGATACAGTGAATTATAAGTGAAATAATCTGTGTGCACTTGTGTCATGCACAAAGTAGATGTCCTAACCGACTTGCCAAAACTATAGTTTGTTAACAAAAAATTAGTTTTAATGACTTCAACCAAAGTGTATGTAACCTTCCGACTTCAACTGTACATACACCTGGATGAGAAGGAGAGAAGAGAGTGATGGGGTGGTTTAAAGAGATATGAAGTGGGTGAGAGGGGTGAGGGGCAGAGATCAGCTGGGAGAGGACTCCATGGAGAGAGGTGAGAAATGGTTGTAAGAAAGACAAACTGGAGGCTAAAGTATGTTGGTACAGCTGGATGTTATAGTATGTTGGTAGCTGGATGTTATAGTATGTTGGTAGCTGGATGTTAAAGTATGTTGGTACAGCTGGATGTTATAGTATGTTGGTAGCTGGATGTTATAGTGTGTTGGTAGCTGGATGTTATAGTATGTTGGTAGCTGGATGTTAAAGTATGTTGGTACAGCTGGATGTTATAGTGTGTTGGTAGCTGGATGTTATAGTGTGTTGGTAGATGGATGTTATAGTGTGTTGATACAGCTGGATGTTATAGTGTGTTGGTAGCTGGATGTTATAGTGTGTTGGTAGCTGGATGTTATAGTATGTTGGTAGCTGGATGTTATAGTGTGTTGGTAGCTGGATGTTATAGTGTGTTGGTAGCTGGATGTTATAGTATGTTGGTAGCTGGATGTTATAGTGTGTTGATACAGCTAGATGTTATAGTATGTTGATACAGCTGGATGTTATAGTGTGTTGGTAGCTGGATGTTATAGTGTGTTGATACAGCTAGATGTTATAGTGTGTTGGTAGCTGGATGTTATAGTATGTTGATACAGCTGGATGTTATAGTGTGTTGGTAGCTGGATGTTATAGTGTGTTGATACAGCTAGATGTTATAGTGTGTTGGTAGCTGGATGTTATAGTATGTTGGTAGCTGGATGTTATAGTATGTTGGTACAGCTGGATGTTATAGTATGTTGATACAGCTGGATGTTATAGTGTGTTGGTAGCTGGATGTTATAGTGTGTTGGTAGCTGGATGTTATAGTGTGTTGGTAGCTGGATGTTATAGTATGTTGATACAGCTGGATGTTATAGTGTGTTGGTAGCTGGATGTTATAGTATGTTGGTAGCTGGATGTTATAGTGTGTTGGTAGATGGATGTTATAGTATGTTGGTAGCTGGATGTTATAGTATGTTGGTAGCTGGATGTTATAGTGTGTTGGTAGCTGGATGTTATAGTATGTTGATACAGCTGGATGTTATAGTATGTTGGTAGCTGGATGTTATAGTATGTTGGTAGCTGGATGTTATAGTGTGTTGGTAGATGGATGTTATAGTGTGTTGGTAGCTGGATGTTATAGTATGTTGGTAGCTGGATGTTATAGTATGTTGGTACAGCTGGATGTTATAGTATGTTGATACAGCTGGATGTTATAGTGTGTTGGTAGCTGGATGTTATAGTATGTTGGTAGCTGGATGTTATAGTGTGTTGGTAGATGGATGTTATAGTGTGTTGATACAGCTGGATGTTATAGTATGTTGGTAGCTGGATGTTATAGTATGTTGGTAGCTGGATGTTATAGTGTGTTGGTAGCTGGATGTTATAGTATGTTGGTACAGCTGGATGTTATAGTATGTTGGTAGCTGGATGTTATAGTATGTTGGTAGCTGGATGTTATAGTGTGTTGGTAGATGGATGTTATAGTGTGTTGGTACAGCTGGATGTTATAGTATGTTGGTAGCTGGATGTTATAGTATGTTGGTAGCTGGATGTTATAGTGTGTTGGTAGCTGGATGTTATAGTATGTTGGTAGCTGGATGTTATAGTATGTTGGTAGCTGGATGTTATAGTATGTTGGTAGCTGGATGTTATAGTGTGTTGATACAGCTGGATGTTATAGTGTGTTGGTACAGCTGGATGTTATAGTATGTTGGTAGCTGGATGTTATAGTGTGTTGATAGCTGGATGTTATAGTATGTTGGTAGCTGGATGTTATAGTATGTTGGTAGCTGGATGTTATAGTATGTTGGTAGCTGGATGTTACAGTATGTTGGTAGCTGGATGTTATAGTATGTTGATAGCTGGATGTTATAGTATGTTGGTAGCTGGATGTTATAGTATGTTGGTAGCTGGATGTTATAGTATGTTGGTAGCTGGATGTTATAGTGTGTTGGTAGCTGGATGTTATAGTATGTTGGTACAGCTGGATGTTATAGTATGTTGATACAGCTGGATGTTATAGTATGTTGGTACAGCTGGATGTTATAGTGTGTTGGTAGCTGGATGTTATAGTATGTTGGTAGCTGGATGTTATAGTATGTTGGTAGCTGGATGTTATAGTATGTTGGTAGCTGGATGTTATAGTGTGTTGGTAGCTGGATGTTATAGTATGTTGGTAGCTGGATGTTATAGTATGTTGGTAGCTGGATGTTATAGTATGTTGGTACAGCTGGATGTTATAGTATGTTGGTACAGCTGGATGTTATAGTATGTTGGTAGCTGGATGTTATAGTATGTTGGTAGCTGGATGTTATAGTATGTTGGTACAGCTGGATGTTATAGTATGTTGGTAGCTGGATGTTATAGTATGTTGGTAGCTGGATGTTATAGTATGTTGGTAGCTGGATGTTATAGTGTGTTGGTAGCTGGATGTTATAGTATGTTGGTAGCTGGATGTTATAGTGTGTTGGTACAGTTGGATGTTATAGTATGTTGGTAGCTGGATGTTATAGTGTGTTGGTAGCTGGATGTTATAGTGTGTTGGTAGCTGGATGTTATAGTATGTTGGTAGCTGGATGTTATAGTGTGTTGGTAGCTGGATGTTATAGTGTGTTGGTAGCTGGATGTTAAAGTATGTTGGTAGCTGGATGTTATAGTATGTTGGTAGCTGGATGTTATAGTGTGTTGGTAGCTGGATGTTATAGTGTGTTGGTAGCTGGATGTTATAGTATGTTGGTAGCTGGATGTTATAGTATGTTGGTAGCTGGATGTTATAGTATGTTGGTAGCTGGATGTTATAGTGTGTTGGTAGCTGGATGTTATAGTATGTTGGTAGCTGGATGTTATAATATGTTGGTACAGCTGGATGTTATAGTATGTTGGTAGAAGGATGTTATAGTATGTTGGTAGCTGGATGTTATAGTATGTTGGTAGCTGGATGTTATAGTATGTTGGTAGCTGGATGTTATAGTATGTTGGTAGCTGGATGTTATAATATGTTGGTACAGCTGGATGTTATAGTATGTTGGTAGATGGATGTTATAGTATGTTGGTAGCTGGATGTTATAGTATGTTGGTAGCTGGATGTTATAGTATGTTGGTACAGCTGGATGTTATAGTGTGTTGATACAGCTGGATGTTATAGTATGTTGGTAGATGGATGTTATAGTATGTTGGTAGCTGGATGTTATAGTATGTTGGTAGCTGGATGTTATAGTATGTTGGTAGATGGATGTTATAGTATGTTGGTACAGCTGGATGTTATAGTATGTTGGTAGCTGGATGTTATAGTATGTTGGTAGCTGGATGTTATAGTATGTTGGTAGCTGGATGTTATAGTATGTTGGTAGCTGGATGTTATAGTGTGTTGATACAGCTGGATGTTATAGTATGTTGATACAGCTGGATGTTATAGTATGTTGGTAGCTGGATGTTATAGTGTGTTGGTAGCTGGATGTTATAGTGTGTTGATACAGCTGGATGTTATAGTGTGTTGGTAGCTGGATGTTATAGTATGTTGGTAGCTGGATGTTATAGTATGTTGATACAGCTGGATGTTATAGTGTGTTGGTAGCTGGATGTTATAGTGTGTTGGTAGCTGGATGTTATAGTATGTTGGTAGCTGGATGTTATAGTATGTTGGTAGCTGGATGTTATAGTGTGTTGGTAGCTGGATGTTATAGTATGTTGGTAGCTGGATGTTATAGTATGTTGGTAGCTGGATGTTATAGTATGTTGGTAGCTGGATGTTATAGTATGTTGGTAGCTGGATGTTATAGTGTGTTGGTAGCTGGATGTTATAGTATGTTGGTAGCTGGATGTTATAGTGTGTTGGTAACTGGATGTTATAGTATGTTGGTACAGCTGGATGTTATAGTATGTTGGTAGCTGGATGTTATAGTGTGTTGGTAGCTGGATGTTATAGTATGTTGGTAGCTGGATGTTATAGTATGTTGGTAGCTGGATGTTATAGTATGTTGGTAGCTGGATGTTATAGTGTGTTGGTAGCTGGATGTTATAGTATGTTGGTAGCTGGATGTTATAGTATGTTGGTAGCTGGATGTTATAGTATGTTGGTAGCTGGATGTTATAGTGTGTTGGTAGCTGGATGTTATAGTATGTTGGTAGCTGGATGTTATAGTATGTTGATAGAGCTGGATGTTATAGTGTGTTGGTAGCTGGATGTTATAGTATGTTGGTAGCTGGATGTTATAGTGTGTTGGTAGCTGGATGTTATAGTATGTTGGTAGCTGGATGTTATAGTATGTCGGTAACTGGATGTTATAGTATGTTGGTAGCTGGATGTTAAAGTATGTTGGTAGCTGGATGTTATAGTATGTTGGTAGATGGATGTTATAGTATGTTGGTACAGCTGGATGTTATAGTATGTTGGTAGCTGGATGTTATAGTATGTTGGTAGCTGGATGTTATAGTATGTTGGTAGCTGGATGTTATAGTATGTTGGTAGCTGGATGTTATAGTGTGTTGATACAGCTGGATGTTATAGTATGTTGATACAGCTGGATGTTATAGTATGTTGGTAGCTGGATGTTATAGTGTGTTGGTAGCTGGATGTTATAGTGTGTTGATACAGCTGGATGTTATAGTGTGTTGGTAGCTGGATGTTATAGTATGTTGGTAGCTGGATGTTATAGTATGTTGATACAGCTGGATGTTATAGTGTGTTGGTAGCTGGATGTTATAGTGTGTTGGTAGCTGGATGTTATAGTATGTTGGTAGCTGGATGTTATAGTATGTTGGTAGCTGGATGTTATAGTGTGTTGGTAGCTGGATGTTATAGTATGTTGGTAGCTGGATGTTATAGTATGTTGGTAGCTGGATGTTATAGTATGTTGGTAGCTGGATGTTATAGTATGTTGGTAGCTGGATGTTATAGTGTGTTGGTAGCTGGATGTTATAGTATGTTGGTAGCTGGATGTTATAGTGTGTTGGTAACTGGATGTTATAGTATGTTGGTACAGCTGGATGTTATAGTATGTTGGTAGCTGGATGTTATAGTGTGTTGGTAGCTGGATGTTATAGTATGTTGGTAGCTGGATGTTATAGTATGTTGGTAGCTGGATGTTATAGTATGTTGGTAGCTGGATGTTATAGTGTGTTGGTAGCTGGATGTTATAGTATGTTGGTAGCTGGATGTTATAGTATGTTGGTAGCTGGATGTTATAGTATGTTGGTAGCTGGATGTTATAGTGTGTTGGTAGCTGGATGTTATAGTATGTTGGTAGCTGGATGTTATAGTATGTTGATAGAGCTGGATGTTATAGTGTGTTGGTAGCTGGATGTTATAGTATGTTGGTAGCTGGATGTTATAGTGTGTTGGTAGCTGGATGTTATAGTATGTTGGTAGCTGGATGTTATAGTATGTCGGTAACTGGATGTTATAGTATGTTGGTAGCTGGATGTTAAAGTATGTTGGTAGCTGGATGTTATAGTGTGTTGGTAGCTGGATGTTATAGTGTGTTGGTAGCTGGATGTTATAGTGTGTTGGTAGCTGGAGCAGGGAAGTGGCTTGGTGGTTGGGTATTGTATTGTCTGATGTGTTGAAGCTGTATTAGGAGCAGACAGACAGCCTAGAGGAATACCGAGGCTCACACAGTATAGGAATAACAGCAACAACAAACCTATTCTGCCATTATGTAGTAGAATATGTGACAGGATTTTTACAGCTCTCCTGTGTGTGTACCTGCACGTGTCCAAGTGACAATCATCTGTACTGAATGTCCATGTCAATGTTGGGCCTGTTTTCTGTGGAACTAGGGGTCGTCTAAGAGAGGGGGGGCCCCAAGAGAGAAATATAACATTTTGAGGTAGGCTATCAACAGAGGAACCCTTTATCTTGTTGTCACACACCACACACACACACACACACACACACACACACACGCAAATGCAATGCCCACAGACCTCACCCCACCCCTTAGTCAAGTCCCAGGTCCATCCCCTCCTCCTTTTATCATTCTGTCCATTAATTCAGAGTGTCTCTGAGACACACAGCAGACTGAGAACATCAGCAGTGGTCCATGGCTGACTGACTGGCTGACAGCTCCTGGTCTTTCCTCAGACGAATGCCTTGTCTCTGCCAGACAGTCACATAGGCCCATGGTTTAATATTCTCCTCTGCTCTGTCTGCCTGCCACTCTCAGGACAGGACAGTAGCCAGTCAATCAATAGGCAGAGAGAGAGTCAATTGCTGATGTTTGTGCGGGACTGTCTGTCTGTCTGTCATTCAAGGAGTCTGTGACTCATCCAATCTAATACTCTGTGGACTATTTCTCAAGAAAAATGACTGGCTGGAATTTAAGGTGACCTTGCAGGTCAGGCAGCTTGGGTGGGGTCATCGTGGGGTCAGAATATGGTCTTGGTTCGATGATTGTATGGTCATTGTGTTATCCCTGTGTGGTCAACGTAGCTCACCTATTGGTCAGACAGGTCTCCCTGCAGTAGACTGAGTGTGGTGCCTGTCTGGTCATTGTAGCTCACCTATTGGTCAGATAGGTCTCCCTGCAGTAGACAGAGTGTGGTGCCTGTCTGGTCATTGTAGCTCACCTATTGGTCAGACAGGTCTCCCTGCAGTAGACTGAGTGTGGTGCCTGTCTGGTCATTGTAGCTCACCTATTGGTCAGACAGGTCTCCCTGCAGTAGACTGAGTGGGGTGCCTGTCTGGTCATTGTAGCTCACCTATTGGTCAGACAGGTCTCCCTGCAGTAGACTGAGTGTGGTGCCTGTCTGGTCATTGTAGCTCACCTATTGGTCAGATAGGTCTCCCTGCAGTAGACAGAGTGTGGTGCCTGTCTGGTCATTGTAGCTCACCTCTCGATCAGACAGGTCTCCCTGCAGTAGACAGAGTGTGGTGCCTGTCTGGTCATTGTAGCTCACCTATTGGTCAGACAGGTCTCCCTGCAGTAGACTGAGTGGGGTGCCTGTCTGGTCATTGTAGCTCACCTATTGGTCAGACAGGTCTCCCTGCAGTAGACTGAGTGTGGTGCCTGTCTGGTCATTGTAGCTCACCTATTGGTCAGACAGGTCTCCCTGCAGTAGACTGAGTGTGGTGCCTGTCTGGTCATTGTAGCTCACCTATTGGTCAGATAGGTCTCCCTGCAGTAGACAGAGTGTGGTGCCTGTCTGGTCATTGTAGCTCACCTCTCGATCAGACAGGTCTCCCTGCAGTAGACAGAGTGTGGTGCCTGTCTGGTCATTGTAGCTCACCTATTGGTCAGACAGGTCTCCCTGCAGTAGACTTAGTGGGGTGCCTGTCTGGTCATTGTAGCTCACCTATTGGTCAGACAGGTCTCCCTGCAGTAGACTGAGTGTGGTGCCTGTCTGGTCATTGTAGCTCACCTATTGGTCAGACAGGTCTCCCTGCAGTAGACTGAGTGCGGTGCCTGTCTGCTCATTGTAGCTCACCTCTCGGTCAGACAGGTCTCCCTGCAGTAAACTGAGTTTCTCTCTGAGCTCCTTCAGTTCTTTCTTGTTGGACTCGATGTCTTCTGTCTTCTCTCTGTCGTCTCTGTCTCTCTGCTCCTTCAGACGCTCAATGATACGCTCCTACAGAGAGGGTCAGAGGATTAATTCACACATGGGGACAGTCACATATAGGGGACAGTCACATATATTCCTCTACTCACCTGTAGAGGAATGGGTAGATAGAGGTCAGGGCCTCCCGAGTGGCGCGGTGGTTTAAGACACTGCATCACAGTGATAGCTCTGCTACTAGAGATCCTGGGTTAGAGTCCAGGCTCTGTCACAACCGGCCGCGACCGGGAGACCCATGGGGCGGCGCACAATTGGCCCAGCGTCGTCCGGGTTACGGGAGGGTTTAGCCCAGCGTCGTCCGGGTTAGGGGAGGGTTTAGCCCAGCGTCATCCGGGTTAGGGGAGGGTTTAGCCCAGCATCGTCCGGGTTAGGGGAGGGTTTAGCCCAGCGTCGTCCGGGTTAGGGGAGGGTGTAGCCCAGCATCGTCCGGGTTAGGGGAGGGTTTAGCCCAGCGTCGTCCGGGTTAGGGGAGGGTTTAGCCCAGCATCGTCCGGGTTAGGGGAGGGTTTAGCCCAGCGTCGTCCGGGTTAGGGGAGGGTTTAGCCCAGCATCGTCCGGGTTAGGGGAGGGTTTAGCCCAGCATCGTCCGGGTTAGGGGAGGGTTTAGCCCAGCGTCGTCCGGGTTAGGGGAGGGTTTAGCCCAGCATCGTCCGGGTTAGGGGAGGGTTTGGCCCAGCGTCGTCCGGGTTAGGGGAGGGTTTAGCCCAGCGTCATCCAGGTTAGGGGAGGGTTTAGCCCAGCGTCGTCCGGGTTAGGGGAGGGTTTGGCCCAGCGTCGTCCAGGTTAGGGGAGGGTTTAGCCCAGCGTCGTCCAGGTTAGGGGAGGGTTTAGCCCAGCGTTGTCCGGGTTAGGGGAGGGTTTAGCCCAGCGTTGTCCGGGTTAGGGGAGGGTTTAGCCCAGCGTCGTCCGGGTTAGGGGAGGGTTTAGCCCAGCGTCGTCCGGGTTAGGGGAGGGTTTGGCTGACCGGGATGTTCTTGTCCCATCGGGCACTAGGTGGGCCGCCCTGCCTAAGAGTTCATCTTCTATTGGTTTCTATTGACAACGGGGTCTGAATGTTGTTTTGAGGGCCATTACAACTGGCCTGGAAAATAATCTAGTGGAAATTACTATAATTTAATGGCTATTATTACATCATATTAAACTAATAATAACCACTTTAGGTTGAATAATAAGTATGTTTTTCCTCATTCATCGCCTCACACACAGTCCATCAAAGTTTAACAGGCGCTCGAACTTACTACACTGACTAAATCACAAGCTCAGTAACATTTAATAGTGTAGCTCACACTCCTTATATCACAACTAGAACAGTGTCTGACAGAGTGTTCAACCTTCACAGCCAGTCAGAACAACACACACCACGTACTGGAAGACCAACGGTTGGCTCTGTTCATCTCACACCTGTGTGTTTGTGTCTCAACCTCAACCTCGCTCTGCATGGAAGAGAGAGAGTGGGTGAGGAAGAGAGAGAGGGGAGAGGGAGAGAGATAGGGGAGAGAGGAGAGGAGAGGAGAGGAGAGGAGAGGAGAGAGAGAGAGAGAGAGAGAGAGAGAGAGAGAGGGAGAGAGAGAGAGAGAGAGAGAGAGAGATGGAGATGGAGATGAGAGAGAGAGGGTGAGAGAAAGGGTGAGAGGAGAGGAGAGAGGGAGAGACAGGGTGAGAGGGATAGAGAGGGAGAGAGGAGGAGAGAGAGGAAGAGAAAGAGTGGGTCAGGAAGGGAGAGGGAGAGGGAAAGAGAGGAGAGGGAACAAGAGGAGAGGGAGAGAGAGGAGAGGGAAAGAGAAGAGAGGGAAAGAGAAGAGAGGGAAAGAGAAGAGAGGGAACGAGAAGAGAGGGAAAGAGAGGGAGAGGGAAAGAGAGGAGAGGGAAAGAGAAGAGAGGGAAAGAGAGGGAGAGGGAAAGAGAAGAGAGGGAAAGAGAGGGAGAGGGAAAGAGAGGAGAGGGAGAGAGAGGAGAGGGAAAGAGAGGGAGAGGGAAAGAGAACCACCTGACGTGTCCGGAGAAAAGAGGGAGAGAGAGGGGAGGGGTAGAGAGAGAAAAGGGGGAGGGAGATGGAGAAAGTAGAGATGGAGAAAGTAGAGAGAAAGGGGAGGAGTAGAGAGAGAAAAGGGAGACATTTGAAAGAGAGATATTGTTTCACAACCTGTGGTGGTAGTGTAGTGTAGTAGTGTATTGTAGTAGCGTAGTAGTGGTGTAGTAGTGTAGTAGTGTAGTAGTGTAGTGTAGTGTAGTGTAGTAGTGTAGTAGTGGTATAGTAGTGTAGTAGTGGTGTAGTAGTGTAGTAGTGTGGTGTAGTAGTGTAGAAGTGGTAGTGTAGTAGTGTAGTGTAGTAGGGTGGTAGTGTAGTAGTGTAGTGGTGTAGTCATGTGGTGTAGTAGTGTAGTAGTGGTAGTGTGGTAGTGTAGTAGTGTGGTGATATAGTAGTGTAGTAGTGTGGTGGTGTAGTGGTGTGGTGGTGTAGTAGTGTAGTAGTGTGGTGGTGTAGTAGTGTAGTGGTGTGGTGGTGTAGTAGTGTAGTAGTGTGGTGGTGTAGTAGTGTGGTAGTTATTGTGGTAGTGTAGTGGTGTGGTGGTGTAGTAGTGTAGTAGTATAGTAGTGTGGTAGTGTGGTAGTGTGGTAGTTATTGTGGTAGTGTAGTAGTGTGGTGGTGTAGTAGTGTAGTAGTATAGTAGTGTGGTAGTGTGGTAGTGTGGTAGTTATTGTGGTAGTGTAGTAGTGTGGTGGTGTAGTAGTGTAGTAGTATAGTAGTGTAGTAGTGTGGTAGTGTGGTAGTATAGTAGTGTGGTAGTTATTGTGGTAGTGTAGTAGTGTGGTGGTGTAGTAGTGTAGTAGTGTAGTAGTGTGGTAGTATAGTAGTGTGGTAGTGTAGTAGTGTGGTAGTGTAGTAGTATAGTAGTGTAGTAGTGTGGTAGTGTGGTAGTATAGTAGTGTGGTAGTTATTGTGGTAGTGTAGTAGTGTGGTGGTGTAGTAGTGTAGTAGTGTAGTAGTGTGGTAGTATAGTAGTGTGGTGGTGTAGTAGTGTAGTAGTGTAGTAGTGTGGTAGTGTGGTAGTGTAGTAGTGTAGTAGTGTAGTAGTATAGTAGTGTGGTAGTGTAGTAGTGTGGTAGTGTAGTAGTGTAGTAGTGTAGTAGTGTGGTAGTGTAGTAGTGTAGTAGTGTAGTGGTGTGGTGGTGTAGTAGTGTAGTAGTGTGATGATATAGTAGTGTAGTGGTGTGGTGGTGTAGTAGTGTAGTAGTGTGGTGGTGTAGTAGTGTAGTGGTGTGGTGGTGTAGTAGTGTAGTAGTGTAGTAGTGTGGTAGTGTGGTAGTGTAGTAGTATAGTAGTGTGGTAGTGTAGTAGTGTGGTAGTGTAGTAGTGTAGTAGTATAGTAGTGTGGTAGTTATTGTGGTAGTGTATTAGAGTGGTAGTGTAGTGTAGTAGTGTAATGTAGTAGTGTGGTAGCGTAGTAGTGTAGTAGTGTATTGTGGTAGTGTAGTAGTGTGGTAGTGTATTGTGGTAGTGTAGTAGTGTGGTAGTGTATTGCGGTAGTGTAGTAGTGTGGTAGTGTAGTATTGTAGTAGTGTAGTGTAGTAGTGTGGTAGCGTAGTAGTGTAGTAGTGTATTGTGGTAGTGTAGTAGTGTGGTAGTGTAGTGTAGTGATGTAGTAGTGTAGTAGTGTAGTAGTGTAGTAGTGTAGTAGTGTAGTAGTGTAGTAGTGTAGTAGTGTGGTAGTGTAGTGTAGTGATGTAGTAGTGTGGTAGAGTAGTAGTGTAGTAGTGTAGTGTGGTAGTGTATTAGAGTGGTAGTGTAGTGTAGTAGTGTAGTGTAGTAGTGTGGTAGCGTAGTAGTGTAGTAGTGTAGTGTGGTAGTGTAGTGTAGTAGTGTAGTAGTGTAGTGTAGTAGTGTATTAGAGTGGTAGTGTAGTGTAGTGTAGTAGTGTAGTGTAGTAGTGTGGTAGCGTAGTAGTGTAGTGTGGTAGTGTAGTGTAGTGTAGTAGTGTAGTAGTGTAGTACTGCTGTGTATTATAGCATCATTCTCACAACAAAACCACAGCTTTTATTTTCATAGATTTCACAAATTCTAATTTTACAATGACGGCCAACCCCTCCCTACCTAGACGGCCTTTCCCGGCCAAACCCTCCCTAACCTGGACGGCCTATCCCGGCCAAACCCTCCCTACCTGGACGGCCTTTCCCGGCCAAACCCTCCCTAACCTGCACGGCCTATCCCGCCCAAACCCTCCCTAACCTGGACGAAGCTGGGCCAATTGTGCGCCACCCTATGGGACTCCCAATCACGGCCGGTTGTGATACAGCCCGGGAGATCAAACCAGTGTCTGTAGTGACGCCTCTAACACTGAGATGCAGTGCCTTAGACCGCTGTGCCACTCGGGAGCCCCAAAGCTCATGTGCGTGTGTGTGTTTCTATAATATATACCTTCTCAGCCAGTGCTTCCTCCAGGGTGGTGAGAGCTGTGTCAGTGTTGGAGGTGTCTGTCTGGAGAGACCTGACTCTGTCCTTCAGACTACTCATCTGTTTCTCCTTGTCTCTCAGCTGCTCCTGTAGATTCTCAATCTGAAGAGAGGGAGAGAGAGGAAAGGAGAGAGGAAGGGAAGGAGGAGGGGGGGTGAAGGGAGGGGGGAGGCAAACGGGAGGGAGGAGAAGAGAGAGGGAGGGAAGGAAGGAGGGAAGGAAGGAGAGAGAGGGAGGGAGGGGAGGAAGGAGAGAGAGGGAGGGAGGGGGAATGGATGAGGGAGAGAGAGAGAGAGAGGGAAGGGAAGGGAGGGGGAATGGATGAGGGAGAGAGAGAGAGAGAGAGGGGGAAGGGAAGGGAGGGGGAATGGATGAGGGACGGAGAGGGAGCATTGTGAGTCAGCAGAAAACACACACATAAGATCTTGCTTGAGTGACACACACACACACACACACACACACACACACACACACACACACACACACACACACACACACACACACACACACACACACACGACAAACAAAGACAGAAAAGCATGTGTTCAATGTAGAACGAACAAACTGAACATAACAACACAATAGAACACAACACAAACAGAACAGACAGAACACAACACAATAGAACACAACACAACACAATAGAACACAACACAACACAATAGAACACAACACAACACAATAGAACACAACACAACACAATAGAACACAACACAACACAATAGAACACAACAGAAATAACACAACACAACACAATAGAACACAACAGAAAGAACACAACACAACACAATAGAACACAACAGAAAGAACACAACACAACAGAAAGAACACAACACAACAGTTTTTCCAGAGAACACACTGTGGCCATTCAGATTTTCCAGCGCAGAGCGATGTTTCCTGAATAGCTTTGCAAAGGGAATGTATATTACTGGAAACTGTCAACGTTTAACAGTAAACCGGATAAATTATTTCCACTTTCCACAAAAAAATGAGGGGTGAATAAAACAGTGTTTCATTTGTATTGTCAACTTTTCTTATCTGGCTGTGAAAGGTGGCTTCAGTACCTGGAGCTGAGAGGTTGATAAATGGCATGGGTATTGTAAGAGAGCTCTCACACACACACACACACACACACACACATATCCATCATCAGAGACAGCTCAATGAAGAGACTGTCTGTTTCTTTCTCCTATTTCACATTTAATTAAACACAGACTGATTTGATTAATACCTGCAATATTCTGTCTATCGCGTTTGACATAAACTGGTGTCAATATATCACCTTGTGTATAAATGTGAATGTCCTCCCCCACCCTCTTTCCCTCTCCCATTCATTCTCTCCCATTCTCTCTCTCCCATTCGCTCTCCCTCCCCTCTCTTTCCCTCTCCCATTCTCTCTCTCCTCCCCTCTCTTTCCCTCTCCCATTCTCTCTCTCCTCCCCTCTCTTTCCCTCTCCCATTCTCTCTCCCCCCCCCCTCTTTCCCTCTCCCATTCATTCTCTCCCATTCTCTCTCTCCCATTCTCTCTCCCTCCCCTCTCTTTCCCTCTCCCATTCTCTCTCCCATTCTCGCTCTCCCATTCTCTCTCTCCCATTCTCTCTCTCCCTCCCCTCTCTTTCCTTCTCCCATTCTCTCTCTCCCATTCTCTCCTCCCCTCTCTTTCCCTCTCCCATTCTCTCTCTCCTCCCCTCTCTTTCCCTCTCCCATTCTCTCTCCCTCCCCTCTCTTTCCCTCTCCCATTCTCTCTCTCCCATTCTCGCTCTCCCATTCTCTCTCTCCCATTCTCTCTCCCTCCCCTCTCTTTCCCTCTCCCATTCTCTCTCTCCCATTCTCTCTCTCCCATTCTCGCTCTATCATTCTCGCTCTATCATTCTCTCTCTCCCATTCTCTCTCTATCATTCTCTCTCTCACATTCTCTCTCTCTATGACTCTCTCCCATTCTCTCTATGACTCTCTCTCTATGACTCTCTCTCTCTGACTCTCTCTCTCTGACTCTCTCTCTGACTCTCTCTCCCATTCTCTCTCTCTATGTCTCTCTCTCCCATTCTCTCTCTCTCTGACTCTCTCTGTTGAAATAATGATTGAGGGGGTGAGAACCAAAGTACAAAACTAATCACACCATAAATATAACTAATCACACCATAAATATAGTTAATTGCTGTTAATCACAAATATAAAATGCATTATTCAGCGTCTAAATATGAAAGTGTTTTGTTTCTCTGAGGCAGTTTGACGACTTCATCTCTTTTCTTATCTGTCAAAGTCAGGTCAAAGTCGGTGACCATGGCAATGAGCTGTCTGTCCCCTGTCTCATCCAATCAGAAGGCTGGTGTATGAAGGCCCCTAACCCCGCCGTACCCCTAACCCCACCGTATCCCTAACCCCGCAGCATCCCTAACCCCGCAGCACCCCTAACCCCGCAGCATCCCTAACCCCTCAGCATCCTTAACCCCGCCGTACCCCTAACCCCGCCGTACCCCTAACCTCGCAGCACCCCTAACCCCGCAGCACCCCTAACCCCGCAGCACCCCTAACCCCGCCGTACCCCTAACCCTGCAGCACCCCTAACCCCGCCGTACCCCTAACCCTGCAGCACCCCTAAGCCCAACATACCGCTAACCCTGCAGCACCCCTAACCCCGCAGCACCCCTAACCCCGCCGTACCCCTAACCCTGCCGCACCCCTAACCCCGCAGCACCCCTAACCCCGCAGCACCCCTAACCCGCCGTACCCCTAACCCCGCAGCACCCCTAACCCCTCAGCGTCCCTAACCCCACCGTACCCCTAATCCCTCAGCATCCCTAACCCCGCAGCACCCCTAACCCCGCAGCACCCCTAACCCCGCAGCACCCCTAACCCCGCAGCATCCCTAACCCCGCAGCACCCCTAACCCCGCAGCACCCCTAACCCCGCAGCACCCCTAACCCCGCAGCACCCCTAACCCCGCAGCACCCCTAACCCCGCAGCATCCCTAACCAGGCAGCACCCCTAACCCCGCTGCACCCCTAACCCCGCAGCACCCCTAACCCCGCAGCACCCTTAACCCCGCAGCATCCTTAACCCTGCAGCACCCCTAACCCCGCAGCACCCCTAACCCCGCAGCACCCCTAACCCCGCCGTACCCCTAACCCCACCGTATCCCTAACCCCGCAGCATCCCTAACCCCGCAGCACCCCTAACCCCGCAGCATCCCTAACCCCTCAGCATCCTTAACCCCGCCGTACCCCTAACCCCGCCGTACCCCTAACCTCGCAGCACCCCTAACCCCGCAGCACCCCTAACCCCGCAGCACCCCTAACCCCGCCGTACCCCTAACCCTGCAGCACCCCTAACCCCGCCGTACCCCTAACCCTGCAGCACCCCTAAGCCCAACATACCGCTAACCCTGCAGCACCCCTAACCCCGCAGCACCCCTAACCCCGCCGTACCCCTAACCCTGCCGCACCCCTAACCCCGCAGCACCCCTAACCCCGCAGCACCCCTAACCCGCCGTACCCCTAACCCCGCAGCACCCCTAACCCCTCAGCGTCCCTAACCCCACCGTACCCCTAATCCCTCAGCATCCCTAACCCCGCAGCACCCCTAACCCCGCAGCACCCCTAACCCCGCAGCACCCCTAACCCCGCAGCATCCCTAACCCCGCAGCACCCCTAACCCCGCAGCACCCCTAACCCCGCAGCACCCCTAACCCCGCAGCACCCCTAACCCCGCAGCACCCCTAACCCCGCAGCATCCCTAACCAGGCAGCACCCCTAACCCCGCTGCACCCCTAACCCCGCAGCACCCCTAACCCCGCAGCACCCTTAACCCCGCAGCATCCTTAACCCTGCAGCACCCCTAACCCCGCAGCACCCCTAACCCCGCAGCACCCCTAACCCCGCCGTACCCCTAACCCCACCGTATCCCTAACCCCGCAGCATCCCTAACCCCGCAGCACCCCTAACCCCGCAGCATCCCTAACCCCTCAGCATCCTTAACCCCGCCGTACCCCTAACCCCGCCGTACCCCTAACCTCGCAGCACCCCTAACCCCGCAGCACCCCTAACCCCGCAGCACCCCTAACCCCGCCGTACCCCTAACCCTGCAGCACCCCTAACCCCGCCGTACCCCTAACCCTGCAGCACCCCTAAGCCCAACATACCGCTAACCCTGCAGCACCCCTAACCCCGCAGCACCCCTAACCCCGCCGTACCCCTAACCCTGCCGCACCCCTAACCCCGCAGCACCCCTAACCCCGCAGCACCCCTAACCCGCCGTACCCCTAACCCCGCAGCACCCCTAACCCCTCAGCGTCCCTAACCCCACCGTACCCCTAATCCCTCAGCATCCCTAACCCCGCAGCACCCCTAACCCCGCAGCACCCCTAACCCCGCAGCACCCCTAACCCCGCAGCATCCCTAACCCCGCAGCACCCCTAACCCCGCAGCACCCCTAACCCCGCAGCACCCCTAACCCCGCAGCACCCCTAACCCCGCAGCACCCCTAACCCCGCAGCATCCCTAACCAGGCAGCACCCCTAACCCCGCTGCACCCCTAACCCCGCAGCACCCCTAACCCCGCAGCACCCTTAACCCCGCAGCATCCTTAACCCTGCAGCACCCCTAACCCCGCAGCACCCCTAACCCCGCAGCACCCCTAACCCCGCAGCATCCCTAACCCCGCCGTACCCCTAACCCCGCAGCATCCCTAACCCCGCAGCACCCCTAACCCCGCAGCATCCCTAACCCCTCAGCATCCCTAACCCCGCCGTACCCCTAACCCCGCCGTACCCCTAACCTCGCAGCACCCCTAACCCCGCAGCACCCCTAACCCCGCAGCACCCCTAACCCCGCCGTACCCCTAACCCTGCAGCACCCCTAACCCCGCCGTACCCCTAACCCTGCAGCACCCCTAAGCCCAACATACCGCTAACCCTGCAGCACCCCTAACCCCGCAGCACCCCTAACCCCGCCTTACCCCTAACCCTGCCGCACCCCTAACCCCGCAGCACCCCTAACCCCGCAGCACCCCTAACCCGCCGTACCCCTAACCCCGCAGCACCCCTAACCCCTCAGCGTCCCTAACCCCGCCGTACCCCTAATCCCTCAGCATCCCTAACCCCGCAGCACCCCTAACCCCGCCGTACCCCTAACCCTGCAGCACCCCTAACCCCGCAGCACCCTTAACCCCGCAGCATCCCTAACCCCGCAGCACCCCTAACCCCGCAGCACCCCTAACCCCGCAGCACCCCTAACCCCGCAGCATCCCTAACCAGGCAGCACCCCTAACCCCGCTGCACCCCTAACCCCGCAGCACCCCTAACCCCGCAGCACCCTTAACCCCGCAGCATCCTTAACCCCGCAGCACCCCTAACCCCGCGGCACCCCTAACCCCGCAGCACCCCTAACCCCGCAGCATCCCTAACCCCGCCGTACCCCTAACCCCGCAGCATCCCTAACCCCGCCGTATCCTAAACCCTGCAGCATCCCTAACCCGGCAGTACACCTAACCCCGCCGTACCCCTAACCCCGCAGCATCCCTAACCCCGCAGCACCCCTAACTCCGCAGCATCCCTAACCCCACCGTACCCTAACCCCGCAGCATCCCTAACCCGGCAGTACACCTAACCCCGCCGTACCCCTAACCCCGCAGCACCCCTAACCCCGCAGCACCCTTAACCCGCAGCATCCCTAACCCCGTAGCACCCCTAAACCCGCAGTACCCCTAACCCTGCAGCATCCCTAACCCCGCAGCACCCCTAACCCCGCAGCACCCCTAACCCCGCAGCACCCCTAACCCCGCAGCATCCCTAACCCTGCAGCACCCCTAACCCCGCAGCACCCCTAACCCCGCAGCACCCCTAACCCCGCAGCACCCCTAACCTCGCAGCATCCCTAACCCCGCAGCATCCCTAACCCCGCAGCATCCCTAACCCCACAGCACCCCTAACCCCGCAGCACCCCTAACCCCGCAGCATCCCTAACCCCACAGCACCCCTAATCCCGCAGCACCCCTAACCCAGCCGTACTCTAACCCCGCCGTACCCCTAACCCCGCAGCATGGCTCATGAAGATTTAAACAATATGGTAATATCTCAATCTTATCCTCTGTTAGACTGTTTAGATCTCTGAGATCTAGAAGAGGGACCCATTTGAGGGGGAGGGATCAAGTGGCTAGGGATACTAATGTACCCGTATGTGTGAGTCTGGGAAAGCCACTCAGACAGGGAGTGGAAGGGAGACCTAGTCTACAGAACCGACGACTAGCCACGAAGAGTGATATCTCCCTCTCTTTCTCAGTCTTTATCACCTATCCTCCTCTCCCCCTCTTTCTCAGTCAGTATCTCCTTCTATTCTCCTCTCCCTCTCTTTCTCAGTCTTTATCTCCTATCCTCCTGTCATGACATTGGCCTGGGGGAAGGTTTATGACAGTCATAAATACCTCTTTCCCCCTTTTTCCTCTCTCTACCCTACTGATATGATATTTGAAAATCCCTTGGTTAACATAGAGATTCTGGGAACATCGGAAGGTGGGGGGAAATTAACTATATTCTGGTAATCCGACCAGTTGAACATATGCGGTGGTACTTAATGAATATGATGTCAGTTCGGTTGTCATCTGAGACATTCTCATCAATGATAAGATGACATAAACTCTACAGTGGAAAGTCTACACATCAGAGTTATCGGATTCACATGGAATTGTTATTTAATATAAACGTTTGAATATGAAATTATTCGTGATGGGGTGAAATGTGATTTTAGCTTCTAAAATGTGAGATTTGTGTTTCCATAAGGTTAGGGCTCTGCTCAATCAGTGGCCCGCCCCTGCGAAGGGACATGGGCTATAAAACTTTTCGAACACGCCCTCCTCTCCCTTCCTATATAAAGCCTTGACGAGGATGTGAGGACGACGGTCCGATGTCAGAATGGTTCAGACAATAACTACAGAACGAAGCCAATATCAGCGTGAGTTTTGGTTGCGAATGGTATGAACTTCGAACTCTTTCACTACAGAAGTGATACCTCCTAGCCGTTGAGTTAGCAACAGCAGATGCAAACGAGGGTTAGGAAGGAACAGACAGAGTATCCCGTCTATCACACAACAACGTCACTACAACGTATCCAATTGACCATCAGAGACATTCTTCAAAGGACTCGGTTTGGCAACACGGCCTTCCATCTACCACCAACCTACCGAAGCGCAGCTCAGAGTAAATATTTATTGCATTTTCCTTTTCCAAATGGGCGGTAATTTAGAATGCATAAGATACTATATTTACGATAGCACAGCTTCACCCTTTGTTCCTCAGTCTTCCCGCTCTTTCACTCAAACCCAGCCCCTTTTCTTTTGTGTAACCAGCTGTCATATCTGTTTCGCCCACTAGGGACGTTTTCCTTTATGACGTAATTTGTAATCAAGTTGATTAATTATGTGTATGTGTAATTCTGTGTGATTAGTTAGGTATTTAGTAAATAAATAATTAAACCCAATTTTGCATTGCTGATTCAACTTGTTAGCCAGGGTTCGTGAAGATAACCAAGAATTTACAACTTTCAGATGAGACTGAATTAAGGTGACGATTAATATTGACTGCTATTGATGTAAAATGTTACTAGGTCTTTAAGAGTTTATTCAGAAGATAACAGCTCTATAAATATTATTTTGTGGTGCCCCGACTCTCTAGTTAATTACATTTACATGATTAGCTCAATCAGGTAATATTAATTACGGATAAATTATTTTATAGAATAGCATGTCATATCACTTAATCCGGCATAGCCAAAGACACGACACTCCTCTCCCTCTGTCTTTATCTCCATCTATCCTCCTCTCCCTCTCTTTCTCAGTCTTTATCTCCTTCTATCCTCCTCTCCCTCTCTTTCTCAGTCTTTATCTCTTATCCTCCTCTCCCTCTCTTTCTCAGTCTTTATCTCCTTCTATCCTCCTCTCCCTCTCTTTCTCAGTCTTTATCTCTTATCCTCCTCTCTCTCTCTTTCTCAGTCTTTATCTCTTATCCTCCTCTCCCTCTCTTTCTCAGTCTTTATCTCCTTCTATCTTCCTCTCTCTCTCTTTCTCAGTCTTTATCTCTTATCCTCCTCTCCCTCTCTTTCTCAGTCTTTATCTCCTTCTATCTTCCTCTCTCTCTCTTTCTCAGTCTTTATCTCTTATCCTCCTCTCTCTCTCTTTCTCAGTCTTTATCTCCTTCTATCCTCCTCTCTCTCTCTTTCTCAGTCTTTATCTCTTATCCTCCTCTCCCTCTCTTTCTCAGTCTTTATCTCCTTCTATCCTCCTCTCTCTCTCTTTCTCAGTCTTTATCTCCTTCTATCTTCCTCTCTCTCTCTTTCTCAGTCTTTATCTCATATCCTCCTCTCTGTCAGTCCAGAATCATCTTTAGCTGTTGTTCATCTTAATAATTAAAAATCATGTTTTTTTCTTCTAAACTTCCACTCAAAAAACGAATCAAACTAAAATAACCTGCGACGTAGCCAACAACGAGAGTTCATGGTCGTCATCGTAACAAAATATACAATTGTGTCAACTTACAGTATGAATTTAATTAAACCGCTGGATGTTTTGGCACAAAGGTTTCGCAGAAGAAAAACAAACGGAAAAAAAGTTGAGTGGAAAAAAAGTGAGAAGAAATTTGATAATGAATTTTTCTGCCCTGGTGCAGTTCAAACTACTACAGCTGATTCCCAAGAAGAAACAAAACCAGAGTTTGGCCGGTTTATTGTTTTAAATAATGTTCAGACATGTTTAGACAGATGTCCTAAATTCCATCCCAAATGGCACCCTATTCCCTATGTAGTGCACTGAAGTGCCATAGGGTTCTGGTCAAAAGTAGTCCACAGTAAAGGACATAGGGTGCCATTTGGGATTGATCCTTGGTCTGTGATGCTGATAGTCAGAGGTGTTTTAATGTGAATAGTTTCATAGTTGAGAAAAGGAAAGGGCTGTCTTAGTAATGGGCTCTCACACTGTAAACTGTTGGTTTGATCTGGTCTCAAACAGGGTTGACTCATGCCCTACTGATCTCTCTCTCTCTCTCTCTCTCTCTCTCTCTCTCTCTCTCTGTGTGGTTTAACCAGCTGTAACAGTTCAGAAGTTATTCTTTCTGGACTTCACTAAGGGTTTTTTCAGTTGTTCGGGGACACAAACATTTTTTATTGAGTCAAGCCGAAGTCTACGCCCCTTCGTCAGTGATTCTTCAATAGGGATTCTTCAGTAGTGATTCTTCAGTAGTGATTCTTCAGTAGTGATTCTTCAGTAGTGATTCTTCAGTAGTGATTCTTCAGTAGGGTCCTTCAGTAGTGATTCTTCAGTAGTGATTCTTCAGTAGTGATTCTTCAGTAGTGATTCTTCAGTAGTGATTCTTCAGTAGGGATCCTTCAGTAGTGATTCTTCAGTAGTGATTCTTCAGTAGTGATTCTTCAGTAGTGATTCTTTAGTAGTGATTCTTCAGTAGGGATCCTTCAGTAGTGATTCTTCAGTAGTGATTATTCAGTAGTGATTCTTCAGTAGTGATTCTTCAGTAGGGATCCTTCAGTAGTGATTCTTCAGTAGTGATTCTTCAGTAGGGATTATACACTCTTCAGTAGGGATTATACACTCTTCAGTAGGGATTATTCAGTAAGGATTCTTCAGTAGTGATTCTTCAATAGGGATTATACACTCTTCAGTAGGGATTATTCAGTAGTGATTCTTCAGTAGTGATTCTTCAGTAGGGATTATACACTCTTCAGTAGGGATTATACACTCTTCAGTAGGGATTATACACTCTTCAATAGGGATTATACACTCTTCAATAGGGATTATACACTCTTCAGTAGGGATTATACACTCTTCAGTAGGGATTATACACTCTTCAATAGGGATTATACACTTTTCAGTAGGGATTATACACTCTTCAGTAGGGATTATACACTCTTCAGTAGGGATTATACACTCTTCAGTAGGGATTATACACTCTTCAATAGGGATTATACACTCTTCAATAGGGATTATACACTCTTCAGTAGGGATTATACACTCTTCAGTAGGGATTATTCAGTAATGATTCTTCAGTAAAGTCTTTGTTGTCATTCAATGAAAGACAAGTCGTTTTCATGCACATGGTGGATTGAGTCTGCCCAGAGACCTACACTATGTCCAATGGCTCATTAATCCCCAGTCTACCTGACAGCCTGATTGACAACCTGCCAGAAGTCAGGACACAAAACACACACCAATATGTACACAGACATAGAAATAGACACCTTGAAATGTATGGAGGGACAGTAGAAAGCAGCCAAACACACACACACACACACACACACACACACACACACACACACACACACACACACACACACACACACACACACACACACCCTCCTGTGCAGACTTGTCTGAACCCTCCAACACACTTGACATTCAGAGAGACTGTTCCTTTGATCCAGCCTGCGCTTCTTCAGACTGGCTGTGGTGTAACACTGTCTCATTAGGGCCCTGGATAACACACACACACACACACACACACACACACACACACACACACACACACACACACACTCACACACACACACACACACACACCAGACACGCACAACAAGACACACACACACACACCAGACATGAGACACACACAAGACACAAACACCGAGACGCACACACCAGACACCGAGACAAACACAGACACTGAGACACACACAGACTCCGAGACAGACACCGAGACCAACCCCCGAGAGACACACACCGACACACACACACACAGAGACACCGAGACACACACACACTGAGACACACACACACACACCGAGACACACACACACACAGAGACATTTTAATCCTGGATATTTTAGGAAGGAGTTGTATCTCTCTAGTTAGTTCCGGTTCCGGTCCTGCCGCTCAACACACAGCAGCCGTCTCCAACATGGTCCATCCATTCTGCATCAGGCAGCTACAGACAACGTCACTACAGTCACTTCTGCTAAACAATGACCACTTCACAAAATGACTCTGTGTTGCTCTTCCCCAAATAACCATCCCTTTACCAACAGGATGTTGTCTGAGACCTTCCTGTCCAACTCTCTGTGGTCTGCAGTGTGTAGAGTATCTACACTGAATAACATACAGCGTGACGTGTTGCTCCCATGTTTCACCAGCTGAAATAAAAGATCCCAGCAGTGTTCCATGTGCACTAATATGCAGTAATATGCAGTAATGATTCCTTCATAGAACATGACTCGAGTAAAAGTGAAAGTCACCCGGTAAAATCCTACTTGTGTAAAAGTGAAAGTCACCCAGTAAAATCCTACTTGAGTCAAAGTGAAAGTCACCCAGTAAAATCCTACTTCAGTAAAAGTGAAAGTCACCCAGTAAAATCCTACTTGAGTCAAAGTGAAATATACCCAGTAAAATCCTACTTGAGTAAAAGTCTAAAAGTACATGGTTTTAAATATACTTAAGTATCAAAAGTGAAAACATAAATAATTTAAAATTCCTTAAATTAACGTTAAGCAAACAAGATGGCACAATTGTCTTTGTTTTTACAGTGCCTTGCGAAAGTATTCGGCCCCCTTGAACTTTGCGACCTTTTGCCACATTTCAGGCCTCAAACATAAAGATATAAAACTTTATTTTTTTGTGAAGAATCAACAACAAGTGGGACACAATCATGAAGTGGAACGACATTTATTGGATATTTCAAACTTTTTTAACAAATCAAAAACTGAAAAATTGGGAGTGCAAAATCATTCAGCCCCTTTACTTTCAATGCAGCAAACTCTTTCCAGAAGTTCAGTGAGGATCTCTGAATGATCCAATGTTGACCTAAATGACTAATGATGATAAATACAATCCACCTGTGTGTAATCAAGTCTCCGTATAAATGCACCTGCACTGTGATAGTCTCAGAGGTCCGTTAAAAGCGCAGAGAGCATCATGAAGAACAAGGAACACACCAGGCAGGTCCGAGATACTGTTGTGAAGAAGTTTAAAGCCGGATTTGGATACAAAAAGATTTCCCAAGCTTTAAACATCCCAAGGAGCACTGTGCAAGCGATAATATTGAAATGGAAGGAGTATCAGACCACTGCAAATCTACCAAGACCTGGCCGTCCCTCTAAACTTTCAGCTCATACAAGGAGAAGACTGACCAGAGATGCAGCCAAGAGGCCCATGATCACTCTGGATGAACTGCAGAGATCTACAGCTGAGGTGGGAGACTCTGTCCATAGGACAACAATCAGTCGTATATTGCACAAATCTGGCCTTTATGGAAGAGTGGCAAGAAGAAAGCCAATTCTTAAAGATATCCATAAAAAGTGTCGTTTAAAGTTTGCCACAAGCCACCTGGGAGACACACCAAACATGTGGAAGAAGGTGCTCTGGTCAGATGAAACCAAAATTGAACTTTTTGGCAACAATGCAAAACGTTATGTTTGGCGTAAAAGCAACACAGCTTATCACCCTGAACACACCATGCCCACTGTCAAACATGGTGGTGGCAGCATCATGGTTTGGGCCTGCTTTTCTTCAGCAGGGACAGGGAAGATGATTAAAATTGATGGGAAGATGGATGGAGCCAAATACAGGACCATTCTGGAAGAAAACCTGATGGAGTCTGCAAAAGACCTGAGACTGGGACGGAGATTTGTCTTCCAACAAGACAATGATCCAAAACATAAAGCAAAATCTACAATGGAATGGTTCAAAAATAAACATATCCAGGTGTTAGAATGGCCAAGTCAAAGTCCAGACCTGAATCCAATTGAGAATCTGTGGAAAGAACTGAAAACTGCTGTTCACAAATGCTCTCCATCCAACCTCACTGAGCTCGAGCTGTTTTGCAAGGAGGAATGGGAAAAAATTTCAGTCTCTCGATGTGCAAAACTGATAGAGACATACCCCAAGCGACTTACAGCTGTAATCGCAGCAAAAGGTGGCGCTACAAAGTATTAACTTAAGGGGGCTGAATAATTTTGCACGCCCAATTTTTCAGTTTTTGATTTGTTAAAAAAGTTTGAAATATCCAATAAATGTCGTTCCACTTCATGATTGTGTCCCACTTGTTGTTGATTCTTCACAAAAAAATACAGTTTTATATCTTTATGTTTGAAGCCTGAAATGTGGCAAAAGGTCGCAAAGTTCAAGGGGGCCGAATACTTTCGCAAGGCACTGTAAATGTACAGATAGCCAGGTGCACACTCCAACACTCAGACATCATTTACAAATGTCCCTCTCTAACTGTCCCTCTCTCTGGGTCTAACTCTCTCTCTCTCTGGGTCTAACTGTCTCTCTCTCTGGGTCTAAC